>NW_026252366.1:0-181294 GCF_025094135.1 Mucor mucedo | reverse complement strand
TCAGTTGTACCGAGTTGACTTTAATATCTCAATCAGCCTCTAATACACCTTGGATTAATTTGGACAGTACGTTTTTTGTACAACTCTGAATCTTTCGTTCAGCGTCATGAGGACTGGAGGTGTGTTAAGCCGTAGATAACCGCTTGTCGATTTACGTTGCTTCACATATTATGTCAAAGATTTGATACTTCCACTCTGTACCACGATCACGTTTTATTATGCGCGGGTATCCGATGAGAGAAGATGGGTTTTATTTTGTTATCAAGCATTTTGGCTGATTTAAATGGAATAGGGCATAAGATGATAAATCTATTTGCGATATCCCACAGGGTTAAGATATGAGTGTTATTGGGGATGGTAACCGGGACGGTCCATAAAGATCCAGTAGAGTGCCATGCTGTTGTGTAACAGTATAATGGTCTGATGGATTACGTTTTTTTCTTTGTATTAGTCGATCAAGGGTGTAATCCCACATGATTATTCGTATCATTGATCATTTTTTATAGAACAGGAATATTGTGTAAAAGTCGGTAGACGTTTAAAGTTAATATCCTTTGATTTTATAAAATCGTGTTCGTATGCTTTATGCATGTTATCATTATGCTTGTTTTCAAGGGTTTCCTTTTATTAAGCAGTTTGGATTTCATATGTTTCAACAATCCAAGAATATAATCACAGATGTGAGGAATAATGTAGAAAGTTTATCACTTATGATGTTTTTAACGTCAAGGATCCAAACCACATTCATATGAGGAAAAGATAAAATATTTTACATATATCACATCATCAAATGGATATATGTCCATTCTTACATACGTATTGAAGACTTATATGGTCATTACAACATGTAAATGGTTTGAAACCATGTAAGAATTTATAAGATTGGGTTAATCCTGTAGTTGGAGTGAATAGTTTCTTTTTACTTACACCATAACTACGTTGATTTGGATGTAATGCTTTAGATGCATAACCAATATATTTGATAATCTCTTTTTTTCGGTTTTTTGTTTTGTCAGTGATAACTTGTGTTAGACAAGTACCTCTGTAGAATTAAATTTTAATTTTTAAAGGCCAAAGATAATTTACGTTGATCATCCTTGTTGATTTTTGATTTGTGAAATGCTATAAAGCTATCAAATATAGATATAAATTTGGTTTCTTTTAATGAATTGAAGATGTCATCACTCGAGTATATCTTAAGGTAAGAGACATCCTCCAGAAGTATGTTAATTTTACGGATATCTAACGAAATCCTTTACTTCGTGTTTTTATCAATATCATTTTAAGTTTGTATTGATGTGAATGGACTATTACGACGGCTTGATTTTGCAAGTTCGATGTTTTTGTATTGTTTAGCCATTTTTTTTATTTGATCCCTTATCACAGTTAGTGAAGCGTATGTGATGGGGGTATGGGTCAGTGAGTGCCATTTGGTTAGGAAGTGTCTTTAAATAAACAGCTACCTTATTTTATGGATATTTTCTTGGATAATATTAAGATTTTTAGTTATGGAACAGATTGTGCTACGTTTGTTATACATAGTGTCATCTACCGTATCATGGTAATAATTTCTTTTTTGTTTATCGAAATTATGTGTGCCATTTTTAATATAAGTATCAAGTTTAGAAAACAAATCTCTATCGGTAAGAGTAGGGATTGTATTCATTGTCACTTTGACGATTTTTAAATTTATGCTTTGAAGATTGGTCTTCCTTTACAACTGACTTCTAAAGGAATGGTTATACCAAAATAGATCAAGGATAAATTCTTATTAACACCTGCTAGAGTACCTAGAGCAAGTACACTATTGTTCAACGGTGTCTTTTTATTTTTATTTTATTTTTGTTTTTCATCTTTGTAATCATACGCTTCTTTGATTAAAGATATAGTAGCATCCGAATTGAGTATGCTTATTTGATTTTTGTTGTTTTATGGTAAGCGGAGAATGGGTGAATTTTCATCCTTTTCCCGTCCTATTGTATTCGTCAATTGTAACATAAGATTTTTTGTATTTTCTTTAGGGATAAGCTCATTGTTTAATGTCATAGCTTATTTATTATTATTCTTTATTCATTTTTTATTTGTAATGATGTGAAATATATCTTCCAGATTTCCTTCCGTACGGTCATGAAAATCTATCATCAAAATTATTGTCAGTTTTTATTTTTGGAACTGGGCTTGAAGTAAAAAAAAAAAAATTATTTTTGTACCTTCTTGATTTTCCCGTTCTTCTCAAAGTCCAAAGACCCTGTTAATTATTGATTGTTTTTGTTGCTAATTACATATGCCATGTGAATTTTAAGATGGTCGTAGTTAAAGCTAATTTTATTGCCATGTCTGAACATGTTTTTATTTTATTTAAATTTTCTTTATTCGTTCGAATAGTGAATTTTTAATTTCATCTTCGTCCAATTCGTCGGAAGATTTTTGTTTTGTTTTTTTAAATAGAAACCTTATCAATCTTTCTGATTGACAGATGTGAAAATTTCTTTTTCACAACACAGTAACTATGATAACCATTGGTACCAACATCTTCTGATTTTTACAGATGATGAGGCTTCAGAAACGTTGGAGACAGAAAAGTTTTGACGAGCATTTTCCATGCGTAGTTCATAGGAGGTAGGAGCCAGTTCTTGAGAGACACCAGGATGGGAGCAGCAGCAGCAGATAGTTCTTGTTACAACTTCATTAAAAAAATTGTGGTATTTGACAAAATATTACATAGAAAAGTAATGAGATAAAAGTATATTTTTATTAGGGGTAAAAATAGACTAAAAGAACTCTGCTGCTATGAAATAATTGATCCTTTTTATATTGCACAACTCTCCTGAGTTTTAATGATGAGTCAACCTTTCTGGTTTTGGAATAGATCTATACTTTGTTTCCCGCCTTGGGTTAAATGGATACTACTCGTTAGAATTGTTTCCAGATAACGTTGTCCCATATCAGTGGATCGGGAGCATGAGTATGCTAATAAATCTTTAGTATTACGAGATACTTATTTATCAGATCATGCAACGGTTACTGTAAAAGATGCATACTTGTTTGTCAAGTGTAATTGGCAATAGAACATAATAGCTGATCATTTATTCATTATCTTTGTAATGAATAAATTACGATCCCAAATATAAAATGTCTTATCGATATTTGTATATTTGGTTGTAGAAGCTAGGTATCCATTAATTCATACACTATTTCTTTATACTCTTTATCAGCAGTATAATTATATCAATATATAAGTAAATGAACCATTTATATTAATAGCTGTTCTATTCTCTCTCTGGGTAGCTAATCCATTGAGAGAACTATTAATATTAAGTTTCTCTTTCTTATAATTCTTGATTGATCTGAGAAGTTTCTCTTCTCGATCGGTGATATCGTAACTCAGTGGTATAGCATTCTGTATCCAACTGTCATTCGTATATCGTATTTAGGCCAATCATGCAATCTTTTATATAGAAGTATGTACTCGAAGTAGGAGAAGTTGTATAGCAGTATACAAGCGTATGCTGATATGCAACATCAAAGGTTGTTTTAATTTCATAGTTTATTTATTTAGACGATTTGCTTAATTATTCTTTAAGTGTATCGTACCCAAATACGACAAGCAAGCTGCCTCCGAAGTTAATAACATGATTGAAGTCTTGTCGTATGACGGTTGTAAGTATCCTGATAAAGAGATAAATATACAATTACAAGTTGAAGCTAATGCATTCAATATTTTAACCCCTATTATTATAGAGGGTGCACCTTTAGTGGGTTTAGTGGATACTGGCAGTAGCACCACCTTCATTAAGAAGGATGTTTTAAATAATAAATTAAATGTTTCAGATTATGAAAATCTAAACGGATCCTATACATTTTTATCTACTAGTAGTGGAGTATCTCGTATTGGCGAAACTGACATTTTGAAATGTAAATATTGTAATGGTACTGTTTTTGATCATGCTTTTTAGGCCATGGATTTTAATGATGGCTTCGAGTTCGACATGTTACTTCGTAAAGATATTTTTCCTAAAATGAATATTGGTTTGGCCGGAGTGGCGTATAAATTGGATGGTGTGTTGTCACGCGCTGATGATTATGCCGCGTTTGAAAATGTAACGAACATGAGCCTGATAATTCGCCTGCAGAAACTCCTGATGAAACAGCGAAGTTCTTCGATCTTATTAAATAATCTGTTGAGCGTAACCAAGCTATATCACTATCGTCATCTTGTCCTATGCCTGAGCCAATTATTCGTTTACCCACAAAGGAAGGTGCTACGTCTTACCGCATACAGTATATCATTCCGCATACATTAAGACCGGTATTGGATACACAAATAGACGAATGGCTGAAAACTGGTACTATTATTAAATCTCAAGTCAACACATCCTTTAATCATGCATTATTACTCATTCCAAAACGGGATAAGCTGGGTACCATTGTGTCCCATAGAGTTGTAGTTGATTTGAGAGGATTGAATAATTCACTTCCTCCTGCTTTTACTTTTCCTGTACCATTGGTCAAAGATATTTTTGATAATTTAGCTCATAAAAAGGTATTTACCACTCTTGATTTATCAAATGCCTATCATCATTTCAAAATGGCAACTGAGGATGTTCATAAGTTAACCTTCACAGACAATAATTCCCAAAATTCATTTATCAAGGGATGTTTTGGTGTTAAGATGCTAACAACACAATTTCAGAAACGCTTAGCGACTCTATTTGATGGAGTTGATTGTGCTCAGAATTTTGTAGATGATTGCATTATTGCCAGTGACAATATTGAACAATATGCAATGGATGTAAAACTCGTGGTTGATAAGTTGACAACCGTGAATTTAATTTTGAATCCAAAAAATGTTCTTGGCTCCAGTACTCCGTGCAACTTTAAGGCTTTGTAGTTGTAGTAAATGCTAAAGGCACAAAAATAGATCGTCAGAAGCCGACTAGTAATGTTGATAAGTGGCCTATTCCCAAGAGTAGCAAGCAAATTCAATTGTTTATGGGTCTGATAAATTATTTCAGAGAGTATGTATCTATAAATAGTAGAGTAGCTGGTCACATTTCTAAGTTGAGCTATGCTACCAATGTAGAGGAATTATGGACCGATGAGCACACACGTCGTTTTGAAGCTCTAAAGTAAATTTTACAATCCAATTTAGTGTTAAGCTATCCGGACCTGAGCAGAAAGTTTTATGTCGCAACAGATGCATCACTTTTTGGCCTAGCGGCTGTTCTCTTTCAAAAAGAAGAAAGCACGGGACGTGATCATTATGTGAGCTTTGTGTCATCATCATTACAACCTTCTATGCGTCGGTGGTCAACAACTAAGAGAGAATTGTATGGTGTCGTATTAGCACTCACAAATTCTGGAAAAATTTTGTGGGGTCGTCACTTCACGATCTTCACTGATCATAAAGCTCTAGTATATCTACATACCCAACCCTATGATGGTTGGTTGGATTGAGACACTACTCGATTTTGATTTCGATGTGGTCCATATCCCTGGTATTCTGGATTGTCCCCCCGATTTAGTAAGCCGTTTGTATCATCCTCTAGAGGATGATCGCAACCTGGTAGAGAATAGAGGAAAGATTACACAAAAAATTGGAGATAAAAAAGATTTAAAATTTAAAAGAGTTCAGATAAAAAGAAAGAAATATAGCAAAGACAAAGTTACGAATGTACTTGCGAATATATTGGTTGAAAATAAAGATGAAAATACCAGCTATGTGACTCCTCCTGAAGAAGAGAGAGATGTAATATTGAAAGAGACTCATGCATTTGGTCATTTCGGCTCTCAAGCTATTGTCCGTGATATTCATAGTCGAGGCATGCATTGGACCAAATTATACGATGAAGCCAAAGCAGTTGTAAGCTCTTGTTCTGAAGGCCAAAAGCACAATATAGTAAAGAGAGTCTATCATCCTTTAACTAGTGTGGTAGCTCAAGGCCCATTTGATCATGTTGAAATTAATTTAGCTGTTCCTCTCACTCCAACTAAAGAAGGATGTGTTTATTTATTTGTATTGACAGATATTTGTACTAAATATACCGTCATTAGACCTTTAAAGAATAAACAGTCAGATACAATAGCCAAGACGTTGATGCATATATTTGGTGATTATGGAATGGCTCGCTGCATCCAGAGTGATTGTGGCAGTGAGTTTAAAAATGCTCTTATGCATAGCATCTGTAAAAACTTGGGAATTGATAGACAATATACTACGCCATATCATCCACAAGGAAACGGAAGTGCTGAAGCTGGTGTTAAAATTGCCGTAAATAGGTTGAGAAAAATAGTTTCTATCGTTCAGCTCTGTATGAACAGATATATAAAGAGCATAACACTTAGTTCACCCTTTTCAATTATGTACGCTCGTAGGGTTAACCTACCTGATAACTATGCTGATACTGTAAAATATCCACTTCCAAAACACTTGATGTCAGTCAAAAAGTTAGAAGAACGCATTGAGTACATGGAAGGTATTGTTTTTCCCACAATTGAAGATAGAACTAAAAAGATTAATGAGGAAAGCAGTAAGAGATATAATGATAAACACGTACTTGTTGATATCCCTGTTGGTGCACACGTGATGGTTCGATTGAAGAGTAGGGCAAGTAAACTAGCACCACTATATGAAGGACCATACACAGTGGTAAGAAAGAATCAAGGAGGATCGTACGAGTTGAAGGATGAGCAAGGTGAGTTACTTCATCGTAACTACACGCCTTCCGAATTAAAGATGGTAAACATGGATGAGTCACACCTTGAAGAAGATTATTATTAAGTCGAAGACATTCGTGATCAACGTGGACCGCCAGGGAATAGAGAATTTCTGGTTAAATGGGCTGGTTATGGTGATCGTGCTAACACATGGCAAAAGGCTAGTGATTTCACAGACCCTACGTATGTACAGCGTTATTGGAATAAAGTTGATTCTCGTGCTGAAAATGAAAGAAGGCGAAAAGCCTCTACTGAATCTTCTATTGCGAGCATGTCACAGGGTTCCGCATCGTCGAATGTCAGGAACATTAAGGTGAACAAAGTCGTTAAGAAAGTACACGAGAGCGTAGTCGTCCCTTACATATGGAGAGTAGAGAGGACAGACTAAATAGACGAAGAGAAAACAGAAGAAAAAGATTGTAAACAATACTGGCGCCTCACACTTACATTGGTTTGGCAGTCACTGACCATGCCACATAAAGTGAATAGATCTGCATACACAATAAGTTAATATTGGTAGCTGGCTATCGCATATGGGTCATGTCAACTATAAATTTTGTCGTCTCAACAGGTATGTTGAAACTTGTGGAGGATAATGTTGAGGATATCATAGATATAATAATAAAGTTAATTGTCACATCACATTACGGATGGATAATAAATATAAAAGTTAATCATGGATCACACATTACCCCGCTTGTTCTCATCCTACCGTTGGAGTCTGTACACAGGGCACATCCCTGTGGCGAGTAAATATTTATTCTGCAAAAGCAATACAATCGAATGGGCCTGGACTATAGAATATTAATAGATCCTGAGCACATATATTACTCTTGTCATTTGATGTTATAACTGTTGATCCCTCTGACTAATATTTATATACTCAGTATGGAAGGGCTAAATTTAAAGACATGTTGATTATTTACTATCACCAGATTATTACATCATGATCCAATAAGGCGCTTAATATTCTCCCTAAAACTATCCGAGTTCTTTATATAAATATCCATAGTTTTTTTCTGATAGACCATCATAAGTTTTTTATTTAATTTATTTTTTTCGTCCATAATAAAGTGGTATCGAAGTTCTAACAGTTTCACTTTTGGTTTTACTTAAATTTTGTTTTACATGCAAAACACCGAAAACTCTGCGTATCCTGCCTTTTTGCAATATTTTAATAGCCGGTACCTAGAAAACAATGCGTTAATGCGATGGTCCGCCGCATACCAACCGGCCATGTACACCAATATGGAGACGAACAATTATGTGGAGAGTTGGCATAATCAATTGACAACATATCTTGGTAGAAAAAGAAATAGAAGGGTTGATCGACTGTTGTTTGTTTTGGTGAAGGATGTTCTGCCTGAATACGGTAACTACATCAATCGTATCTTATTAAAAGTTGGAAGAATGGGTCCTAAAGAGTGAAGACATCGTGTTAGAGAGATGCAAGCAGAGGCTATCAGTGCTGATGCTTTGAAACAAATGATCGAAACTACGAGAACTGATTCTGCTGGTAGAAGTGTTTATGTTGTTTCTTATTTCCCGACTTCTGGTGTAAGTTATGACGTTGTGTTGGAAGATCTTCATATGATCACTTGCAGCTGCCCTGACTTCCGCTTTAGCAATACCGCATGTAAAAACATGTATTAGTTGAAGTGTGATACGTCTTGGATGTCTGTATTTGAAGGTAAACATATATACTATTGAAATCTTTACGGCTTCATTTCTTTTTTACTAACCTTAAATCGAATAGTTTTTTTAGACCCCACTTTCTCAACCATTCCCCAGAACTCGCCTGATAGCTCAGTTCTTCATACTCCAACTGAACAAGCTCCTCTCACCTCTCCAAGCAATTCTTTAACAGAAGTTGCCACTCTTCTTTGCAACATTCATAAACTTAAACGCCAGCAATATACTTTGAACGAAACTGAGCTCGAAGAATTTATACTAAAATCGCATATAAAATCATTCCATCGATCCTTGATCGACAGGTACATAACATCATAACACTCATAAAAAATAATAACATATAAAATATCCTGAGTTATATATTTACAACTCAGGGTAACTAGATATACCAAAAAGAAGATCCCATTTCGACTAATAGATTGGCTACACTGATAAGGCTCATCAGTAATTTGTAAATACAGCCAATAATACCAAGTGAACACAAACTAGCCCATAAGTTAAATAACTATAAATACTCCCCTTTTCTTTCAGAGATGAAAGAGGGATTTACTTTTAATAAGAATAAAAAAGCCTACAAGCAATATTAATCTTATTCTTCCTGTTTTTTTATCATTTATTTTCCGTGTCAAACAACCCGTTTTTCCATAGAATTGACCAGCTTCAATCACTGGTTTCTCTCTCATATAGATTCTACAAACATTCCTTCCAATTCTGATTTTACTACACAAAAATAACAAAAAAAAACTTTTTTTTGATAATTAACGCGCCCCTTCCCTCTGCCTAAAAATCAAAAGCAAAGCAGCCCTCAACTTTTAAAAACTCAAAAATTCGGGTATGTAAGTAAATCGTTTGGCTTGGTGTCATATTTTTCAAGCATTTTTTACACCAAATCGAAGCTGCAACATAGTATTGTTTGGATGGAGCTGTTCTTCGTGGTCTTCAAGGTTTCTTAAGAACACCTCCATATGCTCGATCAATGTGTTGTAAATTAAGATTGAAGCACAATTATGTTCTTACCCTTTAATTGAATATTAATAAGCGGATGAAATATAATTTACTTTATTTTGTCACTTACTTTTCGGATGACATTCTGAACGTAGCATGAAAATACACAAACAAAAATTACAAATACTCTTTAAATAAGCAATGTCTTGATCATTTACCGCATATTTTCCAAGCTTTGAAGAGTTTGACAAACAAGTAGAATTAAAAGCCTTCACTACTTACAACCACTGCTCAATTATCTCAAACGTGCTGTTCCAACGTGTTCGCCTATCGTACTTCAAAACAGGATACCTTTAACCCTTATAAATTGTGGTGCATTGGTGATTGTAAGATCTGGTGAGATTGAATTATTTTTATATCACATTCAAATACCTGACCGTGAAAAATCCACGACGCATCTTTGATATTAGGTCCTTGTTATAATTAACACTGTAATCATTTGTATATTCATCTACTTCAGCATTTACTTCTTCATTGATCTCTAGGAGTTCTTATTCCCTTCCAATACCATATTGACCATCTGATGTTTAAGTTTTCCTCAGCGGCGAGGTGCACCGCTTGGAAAGACTGACCGGACTCCAAATGTGACTTTCTAATTTCGGCGCCCTCCCTGCTATATTTATTTTCCAAAAAAAAAACCAGGTTCTTTTTATACATTTTATCTTCTAAATGTCTTTGCTGAATCGCGCCTTTTCTCAGTTTAGTTCAACAACTGTTAAAAATACTCAATGGAGTATTAATGCCAGACCTGCTGTCACAACCTTTTTAAAAAACACAACAGGTTAGTATATGACATGGCCCTAGTCAATCAAATTTAACATGATTTATCTCTTGTACGAATAGAAACTAGCCAAGTTCGTTGGGCCACAAAGAAGTCGGGTGGTTCTTCTCGTAACGGTAGAGATTCTGCTGGTAGAAGATTAGGCGTTAAGAAATTCGGTGGCCAAGAAGTCATTCCCGGTAACATTATTGTACGCCAAAGAGGAACCAAATTCCACGCTGGTGACAACGTGAGTGCCTTAATCGAACTGAAGGAACGGACAGTTTTAACAATATTTTACTTCTATAGGTTGGTATGGGTAAGGATCATACGCTCTATGCACTCGAACCTGGATACATTCGTTTTTATAAGGATGTGCAGCAACCCAAGCGTAGATTAGTCGGCATTGTCAACGAACGTGAAGCAACACTCCCTATTCCATTCGACCAACCCAAGCCTAGAAGATTTGATTTAATCGATTTGAATGCTTTGTAATCTGAACGACCGAGAAAAAGAAGATAAAACACTTAGGATAAAACAATAAAAAGTAGATGTATATAACATAAGCATTGCAATATCGCAAAATGTTGTTTTATTTATGAGAAAGTTGAAGATCTTTCCGTTGTTGTTTCGATATGATGTATGAGACAGATATTTACGGAGAGGGTTTTGTAGATGTCTCGTAGGTTATTATGATATAAACGTCATATCCCACCCGTAAACAGATTCATCATTTTTAGAAATATGCCATGTTGGCCAGTAATGTCTATCCATTTTCAGGGCCCTTACTTGTGTGACGTTGCTTGCAGTTACGAATTTGATTTGAATATGAGACCTATTACTAAATGCCATCAGTTCTTCTATTTCTGCTCTTGTGGGTGACGCTAATAACGCAGAGCCATTCTTTTTTAGATTTTCGTGATTGTTCCCATCAGCATGAAATTCCCTTGTGTCTGGGTTGTTAGTTTTGCGTTTACTAGAACTGCCCGATTTGACCATATTCAGAAAAGCCTTCAATGTTTTTACGGGTGTTTGGTCGATTTCTGTTATCCAGATACCTGGTTTAAGACTTGCTTGTGCAGGAGATCCGAAAAGACAACAAGAGACATATACACCTTCTGGTATGACCTTTTGGGCTTGTTCTTTCGCTGAAGCATACGTTTCTTGAATAAGCATACCTTGCCAGCCTACTACTTCTGTAGTTTCTTTCCCGTCATATCTGGTAGTAGGAACGGATAGTTCTAGTTCTTGGCCATCTCGAGCAATTGTCTAGATTATTTGTTTTAGTTGAGAATCACGTATTTTACAAATTATGCCCATTCTTATCTTACCATATTTAATTGATTCTTATCTGAAAAGTGCTCTAAATCAGAGATACTGGATAAGGCCTCCCCATTTATAGAAAGCACAATATCACCTACTTTTAGTAGTTTTCCAGAAGGGCTGGATATATCGGTGATACCAAGTATATATACTACAGAGGGTCGGTTTACTGGATTCGTGTTACGCTTTATAGCTTCAATCCACGCATCTGAAACACCTAAAAGCCTTGCATTGGAGATTTGCAAAATCCAGAATTCGACATCCAACCCTCTGACTGAAAGGGGCTGTTGGGATTTAATCTGCTCAACAATGGGAAGAACAAGTCTTGCTGGAAGACCACCCAAGACGCTCGACTGCTCCCTTCTTTCATTGTCTATGGAAAAGCTCATCCAAATCGCTTTTACTTTACCTTCGTCATCAGCAAAAATACCCCCTTGGCTACCTAAAGTCCCATCACTAACTTTAAAAGTCTCTACATTTGTCGCTCTCCATCTTGGAGGTGAAGTCTCACTGGTGCGTATGGGAGCAAAGTGTGTGATAGAAGTTTTTTTGAAATTAATCTCGCTTTGACCTGAGAATAGACATTTTAGTTAAATAGTTTTTTAAGTACGCGTTCATGATTATACCTGACAAACCAATGTAGTTTATCGTATCGCCAACCTTCAAATCGCTACCATCATCTAAATCAGCAACTACGATATCAATGTTTGATTTAAATACCAGTGTGGGATCAAATTTTAGGACGGCAAAGTTATAAAACGGATGCAAAAAAATCAGATCCGCAGATATAGTAATCGAATTGTCAAATATCAGAGATATCACACTAATTCCTACTGGTACTGTATCACGATCACATATGATTAAGGGTGGATCCATAGAAACAACAACACCTGCGCCGTAGGAGTGTGAACTTTTTGTGCCATCAATTATGAAGGGCGAATAACAATCCACGGACACAATACTTTTTTGGAGAGACAGAAGCCTTTCCTCTTTTTCTTTTTCTTTTACATTATGATGACTGTAAGGAGTAGTATTTACTGCTTGTAATGGATTATTTTCAAACAAAGGTGTTTTCAAAGTAGTATAGTCCCATAGTCCTGTTTGATCTGCATCCAAGATATCAGTATATCATATTGGAAGAATCACTTTTTTAACATACCATTACGAACAGCCATTCTAAGCTTATGCCATCTCCAATCCATCTGAAGGATCATAACTTTTGTCCTCATAGGTTTCGAAAGTGAATAATATCTGATTGGTATACGACTACCTTGTGGAACATCTGAAACAGCAGACAAAAAATCCTCCAGCGATCCAACATGTGAACTGTTTATAGCAACAATGACAGATCTACGCAATACCTGAGCTGTACCGAGAATAAAACCTGCCGCACCAACATACACACCGGGGGTTTCCAATGATAAACCGTATGACCTCGCTACTTGATAAGACAGATCGTTAAGGATCCCCCCTCCAAATTCAAGGTATCTATGAGGGGTTATGTCATGCAGATTTTTCACCATCAGAGAATATTCCTTTAGTTCACCGGACCTGGACACGACTACATTTATTGAAGTTCCTAAACTAATGGCATCATCCATACGCTGCTCCAAATCAATAAATAAGCCTGGTAATAGCTGTTCATTACATGTCAACAAGATGTCACCCGGCTCTAAAGAACCATACCCCGGACCATCTTGCAACACAGATTTGACTACAAGTAGGCCTTCATTTGGGTTATCCGAGCTTTTTGGTTGCGATCTAAGCCTTTTTTCAATGTGACGACCAAGTCCAAGTGACATTAATGTGTCGTAAGATTGGTAGTCAAAAGTTGTTTGTAATGTACCACGTGGCACGGGTTTATCATTTTGAATAAACATTAGTGCACGTTGTACTCTATCAAGAGGAAGATAGTAGCTAGATGACGATGTCTGAGCTCCACCCGCATTCAGCGCTATAGCCCTTCCTTGAATGTCTAATACAGGGCTGCCACTAGACCCCGAGCTTGTTCCTGAAGCGGCTTGATAATAGAACGTATTAAAATCATTATATTCTCCAATCCCATATTCAGGCGCCTCTCTATCCAATCTTGCAAGTGTTCCTGATAATATACTCAGTTTCTCACCTGCATCGTTACTAATTACATATTAATTTCTTAAATCCGTTAAGAATGATGAATATAACGTTTACCCAACAACCCTAATGTCTTGTCCAATTTTTGCCCCTTTAGGATGTAATTTGATACCAGGAACCTCCAAAAATCTCAATTTCAAAGGATCGTATTGAAAGAACCCAAAATCGTGAACAGGATCCCGATATATTGGCTTTAGCTCGATTTCTTCGTAATTGCAAAATACAGCACATGCTGTAACGGGAGAAACAGATACCACATGCCTGTTAGAAAGTATGATACCCCTTTCTGGATCTACAACAAAACCAGTAGCAGTAAAAGACCCGGGAACTTCAGTATCTAATCCGCGGGTGCGACAGGATTTGATTGAAACAATACTCGTGATACATTTTTCTATCGTATCTTCCCAGCTAGACACAGTGCTAGGTAGAGCTTTGACAGATTGAGGATATAATTCAGGGTGAGACAATATTGAAGGTCCAAATTTCATTGGATCTACTTTAAAATCATATTCAAATGATTTTTCAAATATAAATGATGGAGTTCTTTCACCAATAATAGGGTCTATATGTCGTGGCATGTGTTTTTTAGTAATGAAGTTAACAAAAGAAGAAAAAAAAATACGCGATTAAACCAAACGTGTGTTAAATAAAAAATAAGAAAAACACAATGTTGTGTGTTTTCTAAAAGATGCATATACACAGATAAACCTCCTACATTTTGATGTTACCCAGTAATTATTCTTGGTTTTCCTGGACAGGAGATTTTTTCGTCAGTAGTGGCTTCAATCACTTAATGTATTGTATAAGTTAGATACAACTTAAACTTAATTTATCGAATTTTTCCATATCCTTTGGTTTATCGTAAAGAAATATTTGATCAAGAATGGACACTACTCACGTCAGAATAAAAGAAAGGTAGAACATTAAGGTTAAGTTTTATTTTTACATGACAGAAACAAAATCTTCTTTTAGACAAGACCATTTTTTGCATATTTTATAATGCTTTTTCCATTGTTCGATTGCCAAGAATTTTACGAAGATAATTGTAAACATGTTGTTTGCTGGATGCACTATCAGCTGACTTCCAAGCAAGGGGTTCCTCACCATAATTTATTTCGCTTCTCACATAACCTGTAATAAACGGGAGATACGGAACGGATTTCAAACCTTTATCTCGATATACGAGTGCTACATAATCAAATAAATAATTTAATGACATTGTCATAAATTAAACCGTCAAGAATTACCTTTGATTTTTCCATTCCACGTCATCCCTATGGTGTTGGTCTCGTTAATATAGATAACGCCAACGGTATCGCCATTTTTTATGGTGACTGGAAATGTCTCTGAATGGTGGAAGTCCATGATTAAGGTACAGCATTTTTTCTGTCGATCATATAAGAAATGGAAAGAACCATCCAGAGATAGACTTTTGAATCCAAATGACACCAAGCTAAAAAGTATAAAGTTAGCTTTAATATCATAATTTACCCTCAGTCGTATTACTTTTCTGATGGGGATAATTCGGCTTCTTTCTGTAATAGTTCAATTTTAACTTCAAAATAGAGAGACGGGAGGTAGCGCTGTTCACGAGGGTCTAATTCCGTTACAAAAAGAGAAGAATTTTGGGATTGCTGTTTAAGGAAATGTCTATCTTTGTCTGACATATGTTCAGAGAAAACTTTGGGTTTTACAGATAATCCCCCATCCACTGGTCTAAGATTAGGTTCTGCATTTCCACTGTCTTCGTCAGGAATAACAGGTGAATGTACAGACATATTTTCCATGGCGTTTGCAAGTTCGGCAATATCACTTTCTTCGGATTCATTAGTCGTCGATGCTTTTGTAAAATGTGGAGGTGGTAGCTTTACATAAACAGACTCATTTAATGCTAACGCCGAAATAGGTGTATAACCCTCTGGCAAATATCTGGGTAAAATATGTTAATCTCATCACGATGCAAGAAATACTGATAAATCACAAATACGCACCTTAATGGATCAATCGCACCGCCGAATTGAAATTTACATTGTTCTCCGGTGGACAATGATATAGCTGGGTACCATGCACAAGATACCAAAACTCCGTAGAATGCAACACCCATATCCTCCCCATTTTTGTAATATCTGATTTCTCCTACATCCATATCAATAGCGCAGGTAATGATATCACCTTCTGCCCACTTTAATCCATACGATGTTCTCATACTGCAATATTTTCCATGCCACTTCTTTGAGCGATTCCCATCGTACCCATAAGAATGAGTATCATCTCCAACACCGTTACCTCCCTCGGCATCAAATTCAAAATTGTCATTCACCCAACCAATTTGCATTAATCCATCAGATTCCAATTTGACCTCATATGCATATTTGTGTAACACGCAATCTTCCTCATCCTCATTGTCGTTTCTTTCAGCAACTGGCGGTACACAATGTGTAGCTCTAACGGTTTCAAATGTCCAAGTATCATTTCGTACTTGAAGATTATTTTCATGATTGATGATACAATACTTTGAGCGTGATACAAGGTCAAGTTCTATGAATGCAAAGTTGTTTGTGGGCGAATTATGCTCAGGATCCGAAGTGACATGTTGGCTGCAATAGCTTAGCACGAGACGGCTGTAAAAAAGGTTGGATTGCTTTTTTTTCATAACAGAATCATGCATATTACGCCAGAGCAAAATAGAAACAACCTGGAATAAGGATTTGGGGATCGGAATGGAATGTTCGCCAGTAAACAATCCACCCAAACATATCATAACACGGTCCGTCAGACTACTTTGACTTTCAAGTAGGTATGTCAAAATCGAAATGAAATGAAACTTTTGAACCAGATATTGCTTTACAGAGGCTGAGTTTTTAACATGAAAAGGAACAGTTATTATATATACATACATATATATATATCAAAATATGCTTTTTCCAAGACTAACCGTATTTTAAGAGTGAATTCAGTAGCATCAAGGCCCGACTTGAAAATCCTAGGTAGTATTCAGATGTAGATGCTACTATTGAAACATCATCCGCGTTTGAATACTCATTCTTTCCATCTGTGTCTGTGGAAGGCACATCCCCTTTTGACTCCATTGGATATACAGAAACTAGCTCGTTGCCTTCATCAGAATCAAAATCGTCCTCTGAGTCACTACTTGAATCACTATGGCGGCGACTGCTGAATCTGTGTTGAGATCTCTTATCATATTCACTTTCATTGGTGGTCTGCATTGATTTATAAAACATTGACTTTCCCTGCTTTTCTCCAAGATTTACATTGGTACTGTTGGCAGGAACTTTGTCATGGCTAGGCAATTTTGAAAATTCACAAATCCATTCGATAACGTCTGCGTAAATTTCAGTGGCCTTAGACTCAGCCAAGGTATTTATAGGGTAGTTCTGATAGTTTTCGGAAGCCCATGGTACTAAAGCTGGATACAGTGCTATACATACCAAATGATGAACCAAACTTCGAATACGTTCGGATAGCCTCAAACCAATTACATCAGAAGTCATACCAGTTGTGATCAAGTTACTCCTAGTGCTGCCTAGGGCGGAACTTATACCATGACGACCCTTTGTTCTTCCTCTATTATATATCGAGTTATCAATATCATCAATATCAAACACAATGTCATCCAGTACGTTCAAAATAGGGTTTCTGTACGATTCTCCAGAGATAATGCTATCTGTTATCTGCTCGTTCTCCATTAGGACAGTCAATGCTGTCAAAGCACCTGAAATCTGGTTGCGGGCTGATTCGGGTACTTCAAACTTCAGAAAAAGAGACTCCCGTTCGGCATTAGACATATCCGGATTAAACAGGTAAGATATATCATCACGGGTCATTGCATCCATTCTTTCCTTGCTACTCTGTTTGTTCTTTTTATATTTGGATCTCTCACGGTCTTTGAGTACACGATCTAACCTGGAAGCATTTGAAATTGTACCCTGCTCACTAACATCAATATAATCGGGCGCAAGAAGCAGTCTGTCCATCTCTCCTTCGTCGGTCTCTTCTTCCTCTAAACTGACAATACCTAAAACAGGCAGATCGGCAACTTCTCGATCCTCTACATTTGAATATGAGCTCCCGTTAAACGATGCTTTGGTTTTCCGTAATTCCTTTTTGGTAGCTCGGGCAATTGTTTGTGTCATCATGATGGGTAAAATTAAACCAGAGAGTGTGTTGATTGTTTCCATAAGCGGCTCAGTTGCCTGATCGTTTATTTGAGGGACAAGAAATCGATCTGATGTGTATATCGAAGTTGAGTATGGTTTATGTTGTAGCGTAAAAAAAGGCCGACTTACTTTTAATGACAACCATTAGAGCGCCTTTTGTGCATGTCAGTTGAACCCGCTCATGGGTTGCAGATGTTGACATAAGAAGAAGAGTCTCAAAGCATGTATCTCGAACCTTGCTAGCAAAAGCAACTGAATAAGTGTTAGCATCATCAAAATATTAATGAATATAATAGTATACCGTACATGTCATAGTCATTATGTTAAATATAGCACCCGCAGCATTGTATTGAACATCAAGTTCTCCTTCTATCAATAGAGAGTTTAACGTTTTTACAATCAAATTCAAATTCGGTTCTATGAATGTATTGTTGCTTGCTAGAGAAATTGTTGTTAGTTTATAATTATATAAATATATGGCACCTTATTTCTAAAAATAGCTTACAAATGCAGCAAATGAGAGATAAAATATCGGATACAAATATTGCCACCTTGATCTTTGTTGACAATGCCAATTCAAGCAAAATTTCAAACTCCTGAGCAGTAAGAATATCTTCGTGGGATTCCACCTGGCCTGCCACAACATGGATGCAGAGAATAGCCCAATATCTTACATCCTCGTCGTCTAATGACAAACAATGCATAATTTTCTTTACCATACCCGACCTGACCATTTCGTGACGAAACTTATCTTGGCCATAAGCCATAAATTTGATCGTCCTTAAGATAACACGGGATATATACATTTCTTCTGCCGATAACAATCCTGCCAAAATAACGTGTATTCCTTTAATTTCTCTAAACTTGTCAGCAGCGACATCTTTCAAAACGAATTCATGCATCAATCCAGCAGCCCAGTAAATTAACTCTACATCATCTCCTCTCAAACAATTAGATATCAAATCAACAATATCGTATTCCAATAATTCTGTCAACACTTTTTTGGCCTCCGATACGTCTACATTAGCAGCAATTCGCACCAAGCTTTGCATACAGAATTTTGGCATATTCGTGTTTCCGTAAGTCATACGAGCCATTCTTGCTAGTAAGCTGACAAATCCATTTTCGATTAATACTTTTGGGAGTGGATCTGAATAATTGAGGTAGATCTATCAGTGAGCTTATGCAAAACAAAACAAAAAACTTCCAATTTCCTCGTACCGCTAAGAGATATTTGGTACAAAATCATCAAGGTCCAGTATTTCAATTCGTTGTTTCGGATCTCATCAGATGTTAGGATGCGTTTAATGGGATCTAACACACCCAACTCTAATATGCAATATTTATTTATATCTGGGAACGTTCGTTTTTAGCCACAACACATACATTTTCAGGGATAAGTACACCTACCACTTCCTTGTATCAGATCACAAATGGCAACAGCGACATAACGCTGTGTTACCTCCTTCATATCCGGATCCGTACATTTTAAAGCGTCCACTAAAACACCTAATGCTCCTGCCTCTAATAATGCAGCTTTATTGTTCTCTAGTATTCTCAAATTAGATCAGCAGGAAAAAAAAAATCAGAATAAAAAATGAGCAGCACATACCTTTTCTGGTTAACAACTGGAGTGATGGTAATGCCTTTGATTTTATTTCTATAGACTGATTTTTATCACACGCAGCGATGATTTTGGGTAGATACATTCCTTTTTTTTATAAGATATTAGCAAAGAAGATCTTTAATAAATGGAAACTACAACTAGAGATTTACCTGACATTGCTCTTTCTAATATAATCTTGATGGAGCTTTGTTTCGATGTGTTGTTAAGTGTAATGTAACTTTTGTTCAAGTGTATAAATATTTACCTGCTTTGAATGTTGACATTATGGGATTGTGTCAGGTAAGCTAAAGACTTTAAGGGTATAGCTAGAGTAGTAAAAATCGCTATTAATAATCGTTTAGACGCAACAGGATTTCTGAAAGCTTTACAATCTTCAAGTTTCGCTCCAGTTTTATTGGTGGTTTTTTTCGGTAAAGTGTTGCGTTCATGTAAAGTTTTCAAATGAGAATACACAGAATATCCCATAAGGACAGCAGTAACGCCAGCAATAAAGCAAATTACAGCTGAATTGTCTTTATTACTTGTTGTTGCAAGTCGCTTACTTGAGCTCATATGTTTTGGGTATTCTATTGTATTTGAGCGAAAAAATAAAGAAGGGTTTTATTTTAGGTTCGGGCAGTTTCCAATAAATATTATTTTTATTCCCCTATCCTTAAAAAAAATTCATGATTTTTATGCTTCTTCTACAATGGCTTTGTTTGCTCGGGTCTGCGAATTGTAGCCTTGACTTAAAGTTTTAAATTTCTTGACGAATCGGTCTCTTCCTTTATTCAACTTTCGCATGAGGCTGTACTTGCTTATCTTGGAGTTTTCTAAATCTTCTTCCATTGCTTCCAAATAACCCGTTGTCTGAATTTCTACATGATCATTCAGATTGTTATCCGTGTCCAATTCTGTCGAATTATCTACTCTTCTATTCACAGTATCAAGTGTAGCTTCATCTGATGTTGACACCATTTCACTCTCCGAATTGAAGGTAGTACCAGTGGATGCAGAACTCCGTCTATAATCCGAGTTAAATGTGCTTCCTGTTAGATTTGAAGCTCTTCGGCCATTTGAATTGTAGGACATAGCCCCTTTTGACGCTCTTCGGTCATTTAATTCGTATGACACGGACCCTCTTGATGCTCTCTTTTTTCCCGTTTCAGAAGGCATATTCGCTGTAGATCGTCTTCTGCCTTCTGAATTTGACATTGCAGAGTTCATCATAGGTGCCTCTTGATTATTTTCGCGCTCCTCAGCAATTGACATAGGTGCTTCTTGATTTCTTTCGCGTTCCTCAACAATAGGATAATGAACTTTTTGTTGTAAAACTACTGGTACGGCATTATACTGCGTAGTGACCCTATCGTTTTCAACAGAACTTTGTATGGGAGGAGAAATCAATGTGGCGGGATTACTATCTGCTATAGTTGCTATATGGGGTTTATTCATTTTCTTTTCGGATGGAATATTGACAGCATAGTTTTCAGTTCCTTCTTGTCGTACAAGTAAATGCGCTTTATCACGCGTAATATCGTTTTGGAATGGATCTGCTCCAAGCATATCTGTGGTGAATTCGGGTAGCTCGGTATGCGCTGGAGAAAATCCAGGAACGAATTTGAGACGTAGAGTAATCTTGCCACAGGGTCCATCACTACCCCAAGGAAGTTCATCTGCTGCAGGTCCATCTGTGAAAGGACGTAAACCAATAGTCACCTCTTGCCAGTCGTTATCGTATATTTCTTTCATCCATAAACATGCAGTCACCTTGCGGTCGTTGTGGCGTTGTGATAAATGAACATAAAGTGCTGATCTATATCGCATCATAAGAGGGAAATACAAGTTGTTTTTGAACCACCCAGTTTTCTTTCCATGACTTTCCAAAAGATTGTATTTTAGTTCTCTTGTAATTTCTGGCTCTACATTAATTATAAAACTGGCATTTGTTGAATGGATCTTTGAAAGATTCATAGGAGCCTTCATATCAAGTTGAACACTGTCTATAACCAAAGTTCCTACATCTATTATACGTGTTATTTTGGGGGCCGTTTTTTTTTTTTTGTTATTTGTAATAGTACATACCTGCACCACTTAATTCTCGGGGAAGCACAAGCTTTACAGGTTTATATTTTAAATCGAGAAAAACTCTTCCGTAGCCAATACCATCGGAAAGAGAAATCCATCTTTCTGACTCTTTTGACTGTATTTGAACATGATGTTATTACCCAACACATAATTGTTTTTTTTTTTGTTACCGCCCAATTACCTTTTTAGACTTGTCGTGGAACAGATCGCTAATTTTGATAATGGATGTCCCAATAACTGGATCATCTTCCAAATCTATAGACGTTTTGACACTTATTCTTATAAATCCAGTCGCATAATTCTTAATGAAGCATTCAGACACAGCATTCCAATTCTGATAGTAAAAAAAAAAATTAACTTTTTGTTTCGTTCATCATTCGTCACTATGTTCTTACTGGATTAGAAGTACACATCTTGGATCTGGTTCTGAAAACTTTAGTATCATTAATATAGATGACAGCATATGGACTGACGGCTTTTTGTAACTTGTATGGGTGCCGTCTTTTCTTGAAAGAAATAACTTCTGGATCCAAAATTTCGAGATCTTTTGCTTTAACGATTTTAATGGATAAAATACCTGTAATTGATGTTAATATTCTGTTTTTCGTTAGCTCTTTGAAGATATTACCAGATGTATGTAAGGGCGAGACTCGCTCACCCAATTCGTCATCCGAATCATCCTCCTCGTCGTCACTATTGAGTGCCATCTCACTTGAACCTCCTTCGGGCTGGTTGGACACAAGTTCTGTTCTATCCATATCGGAATCGTCATCTGCTAAAATTGCTGCACCTCCATTTTCCAAATTCGGCGTCTCATCCATCGAATGAACATGCTGCTCTGGACTGGCTTCCATGGTATGATCAATACCCGGATTTTTTATGGTTGCTTCAGGTCTAACCAAAATACTTACAGGGACATTCCGACTCCCCTTTCGGTGTTCCTTCTGTTTCTTTTTTTCCTCCTTCTCCCGTTGCTTCTTTTCTTTTTCTTGTTTCTTTTTTTTAGCCTTTTCTCTCTTTGCTTTTTCAGTCTTTGCATGGTCATGTGCAGAAGGAATAGGTGTCACGTATTTGGGATGGAATGTCAACTTAAAATTAAGAAGAAACTGAGATTCTCTTTCAGACTTTCCATCAATTGGAGCCCATCTACAAAAGGTAATTCTCAATAACAATGCGAACTCATAAATTGTTTGTTTCGTATCCATACCCATCAAATATGACTCTTTCTTCAGTGCACCAGCTCGACACATTTTCATATTCGTCCAATCTTGCAAGCACGATATCTTTTACCGAGGCGGAAATCGATCCTGTAAGGGTGTCTGCTTTGACCTTGTCGGCCTCCCATACCTTTACATTCATATAAACTTCATTTTTGATGTCCTCTAAATGCATACAAGGTTCAGTAAAAAAAAAAAAATGGATACATAAATACAACATACCGATAGTCACCAACTGGTAAAGATTTTCATTCCAAAGAGGATGCGATGTGCTAGATAAAACCCGAGTGCTTTTAATATTGCTCGTTTTTCTGTCACTTAGAGAGAATGTCACAAAAGAATTTTCAGGTTCTGCATTACTAGGCGTTAATATGGTAATACAATTATATTTTGCATGCAATGCTTACCTCCTCCCATCGCATGTTTCCGTCTTGTTTGTCGAACTTCCAATTTTACCACACCTATAGCGTTTGTATCGATCAATGCACCAATCATCATGGGCTTGATATCAACACTGATACTGTTCGGCTCTACTAAACTGGCAAAACCTAATTTCACACCTTGGTTTACCAGAGTCTTTAACATTGGAAGCTACAAAAAAAAACAGAAAGAATTTATCAATAAAATGATAATTTTGTTTTCTTTACTATTCCAAATCCCTTACTCTCATTATATTCAGCTTTTTTGTGATTGGCATGACAGCAGTTTCGATTTCGGGAGCTCTTATAAAAGATATTGTCACCTTGGAAACAAATGGAGGTTCAGGTGCAGTCATAAGTTTAAACCTAATCTTTCCAGACAACTTTGTTAGTTCACCTCGAATTTCGGCACTAGCATTCAGTACTGATTTGAAGCATATGGAAAACCCCGGAGGTGTGGCTACATGTGGCTTGAAAGTAGTAACCGTCGTATTGTTTGGGTCTACGCCTAAAGTAAATTCTGCCTCGCCAAACTACAACACGTATCAGAAGGCTATGCTTATGGGGGGGGGGTTTAAAAAATGTACTTACAATGCAATTGGTAGGCTGGTCAGGAGTGGGAGGAAATATGTTCATTCTAGCGAGTTGATAGATTAGTTACGTATGCTAGTGTAAAAAAAAGTATTGCTAGTGCACTTACTTTTCAATACGAGGGGACTGAACTCCTAAATCAAAATCACCAACTTTAACAGCTCTCTATGAATTCCGATTAAAGAGATTAAAAGGTATATTCTTCGTTTTTTTTTTTTTTTTTCAGCCTAGTATGTGTTATATATCCTCCCTACTTACGATAATTTTAGTAGGAGCAACTCTCGATATCGTATCTTCCAAAATATCCTCCACAACTGCAAATACTTGAGGATCAATCGATCTCCAAATTTTCTCCACAAAGCAATTAAACCATTCCATACTTTCACCGTGTCTCCTTTTAGACAACTTTTTTTTTTTTTTTAAAAAAAAAAAAAAAATGGATTTTAGATTTGCAGCTTTCCTTTTAGGTTTCATCCGTTAACTACTTACAATATTTGCACCATCAATTTTCTCAATTTGCCAATTCAAGCTATCCAAAACCGATCGAGAGAGCATATAAAACGCTGCGATACCTGATTATAACAACTTTAGATATTTTCGTGACATATAGCAGATCTATATGTTTACCTGTCATGCTAGTCATCAAAAGAGAAAGTATACCATATCCCACTTGACCGAGGTAGAGACACAGCAGTGCACTCATAATCAAGTATTTGACTCCTACGTCCTCTAATCCAGCTACCAAAATACTCGGAGCATTCAGTCCAAGAGGTTGTTGATAATTTAATTTAAAGCATTTTTTGGGCGCTGAAAATTTGTTGAAATTAAAAGGGACAGAAGATGTAGGATCCTTTTCTGACTGCAAGTTTTGCATAGCCTCTTGGCTACTCGAATGGACATCTACATTGTACGGGTTTCGGGAAGTATCTTCGTCACCCGAACGCGTTTCAGCGACGCCTACGTGTTGTGCCGTTGCATCATGACCGTGCGTGTCTTGCCAAGCGCCTTGACCACCGGAGCTAGCACCCGCAGGGTCAGACTCATGCGTCATTAAATCGTTGCCATCATGTATAACATTTGGGCCCGGTTCTTCCGCAATATCAGATACAGGTTCACTCTTGCCTTCCAAATTTTGTTCAGGGATTTCAGAAGTAGAGAAGTGGTCTTTATTAGAAGAAGAAAGAGTAGAAAGATATGGAAAATAAGAAATGAAAAGAAGAAAGAAGAATGTATTTAGGATAAAGTTGGTTTTACAAATGGGTTTCAGTCCATTTTCAACTTGCCTCGGCTTGGATCGATGCCAATTCTATCTTCATCGGGCTCGTCTGTCCTCTTTTCGCCCAAGACGGGAGCAATATGAGCTGATTCGGGTGCACGGGGTTCGTTATTTGTAAAGGTAGGTTCATCTCCGGTCACAACTTCATCAGCATGTTTGCCACCCATAATAGGAGCCAATTGACGGGTGAAGCCAGGATCATCAGCAGACTGTCCAGAAGGCAAACCTCCATAGGGATTAAACCGTCCCGAGAGATCATGATCCCCATGATTATGACTGTCCATTATTTTACTTGAACTCGTTCCATTATATTCTCTACTCGGATCGTCAAAATCAGTCGGTATGGTATTGTTTAAACTTGAATTCAGCACACCATGACTATCGTCTCCTTGAACAATATTTCGTAAATCGGCTGGTTTTCCATTCAATCCTGCCATTTTTTCTTTTCTTTTTTGACTTTGCCAAAAAAAAAAAAAAAAAAGTAAGTGGAACATGAGTTTCTTGTCATTAAATACTTGACATTTTTCCCCCGAGGAGGGTTTCTGCATAAATTGTAACTTTACTGACAGTGACTGTCAAGTAATCGAACCCTTCATGGTCTCGGACAAAAAAAAAAGAAAAGAAAAAAAAAAACATCTCTTTTAGACATACAATGTTCTCTAGTAAATTAACTCAAATGGCCTTGGCTGTCGGCGTAGGCATCGGCACCGGCGTGTATATCTTTAAGCCCTTGTTACAAGAATACGAGCAGTAAGTTTTCTTTTTTGGGTTCTGCAATCAAACCCCTCGTCTTATAATGCCCTAAACAACCCATTCTATAGAGAGACACACGGTACCTGGGTTCGTCCTGGTGACGAAGTAAAGTTACAAAAAAACACCACACCAACTGAAACTCGACCATCGTCTTAATCAAACAAGTGACAGTTGGACTACTTTACGCACCATGTTGCCTTCTAGTCAACCTTTGAAACAACGTCACTTCCAATGTATTAATAAAAAAAGCTAAAACACACATACACAGATACACACACAACACACCATTAGATATTACAAGAGGGAGATACACGTACACGATTGAGCATTTTATTTAACATAGACAGAGTTTTTCTTTCGTGGGACCTTTGCAGTTTTTTTTTTTTCTTAAAAGTCCGGGGTAATTTCCTTTACTGGCTTAACCCAGCCCCACGTTTATTCTATTCAAACCCTTCTTCTGCTTAGTAACTAAGAATAAATTAAATTCTTAAAAGATGAAATCATTTTATAGATAAACATAGTGCGACGTAACAGTACCCTTTTTTGTCACATAGTCCCAATATGTATAAACACACGTTAAAATGACAATATGCACCCCACATAGGGCAGTAAAAAGTGATTCTAATGGAACTTTGCAAGAGGAAAAATCCCGTCCCATACATATACGCGGGAATATGGCACTTCCACACGCACATAAGAGTAAATTTAGTATCTCTGATAAGACGCTATCCCCTTCTTCCACTTGATCATATGTCGTCATTATTTTTCATAGTTTAGATAAAACAACCGTCAAATGGTATTTAGTTAGAGCTCTTAGTATACCTGAGCACCGTAATGCATTAGATATCTAAATTTTAAAGAAACCACAGGTGAGATGTCCCTTGCATATAATGGCTTTATCCACAGACTAAAATTGATAAAAAAAGCTCTTATCAACTTCTAATTGACTAAAGAGAATTTTCGATAGCACGTAGTGCCTACTCAGATCAGATATGTCTATTAGGCTTTGTTTCTTATCTGTGTTTAAAACAAGGTAGAGAATTTTGCCTTTTCATTCTACCATGTGCAAGTAGTGAACATAAAGGCTTACCAATAAAAGTTTGCCTGTCTTTTAAAAAAAAAAATTACAACCCCTGATAGTATACTCAAGGTCATTTTGGAAACTATATATATAAACAGATAGATAAATCAATCAGGTACGCACTACCTTTATAACATTTCTTGAATGCATTTATTTTACACGAGCATTGACACAAGAAAGCTTCTTTTTTTTTTTTTTGGTTGATCCTAAACTTTTATCCAGTCATCGCATTGATCTTACTACTCACTTTCAAATAGTATAAATACTTGGCTTTGATTCAATAAAATCATAAATCGACCCTTCTTTCCCTTTCTTTTTCTTTCTTTCTTTTTTTTTTATTTATACCGCTGTGATACAATTTTTTCTTCATCTTAGAAACAATGATGAAAATGTTGATTACCAGACCAAATTTGCTTCGAACCTTACCATCCAGTCAGAAACGTTTGGTAAAGATAGAATAAATAATCTTGATTCGTTTCAATGATTAACATCCCAAAAAAAATCCTTTGTAGTTTTCACGGGCAAATGACGGTATTTTAAACCAAGTAAATGACAGATAACATAGTGTAACCATAGAATTGTAAATACTAAACACCAAAAAAAAAGGACCCTAGTGTCATCATCCAAGCAAAGAAGAATACACGATCCATGACGTTTGATAGACAAAAACAACTCAACTCTTTCACTATTCCTATGTTTGATGTCATCTTTCCTCACCTCCAGGTAAAATCAACTTTTTCATTGGGCAGAATCAAATCTAACCTTTATATATATATTTAAAAAGGAATGGGAGAAATCCAAAGCAGTGGATATGGTGATTTTGAAAGGAAATGGTCGAGCATTTAGTTCAGGTGGTGATATCAAATGTATGTGACCCAAATATGGATTATAAATAAATTCGAATGGCTTATATTGATGCTTTTTTTTAAAAAATCTAGTTCTTGCTAACGCTGTAGAAACACCATCCAGAAGGCCCGAATTAGATCATTTTGTGGACACTTTACATAACATGCTTCATTTTGCTGGAACTATGCAAACACCACTCGTTTCTTTCATGAACGGAATTACTTGTATGCGCTCAATCATTACTTTCTTGCCTAGCAACCATACTAAATTAGTTTTTTTTTTATTTGTTAGTTGGCACAGGATGCGGTCTTGGTGTTCTATCTCAGTTCAATGTCGCTACCGAAAATACTAAAATGGCTATGCCCGAAACTAGATTTGGCCATTTCTGTGACGCTGGCTCTAATTTCTTCTTGTCTCGCTTGAATGGTCATATGGGCAGATATATTGCTTTGACATCACGCACACTGGTCGCAGAAGATACATTGTAAGATTGAGATTTATCCTAACAACAAAAGAAGAGAAACTAACTTTTTAGCACAAAATAGAATGGCTGGTTTAGCTTCTCATTTCGTACCCTCTCACCAATTAGAATCCTTAGAAGATAGTCTAATCAACATGGAAAATCCCAGTCGTGCCGCGATCAATAAGCAAATCGAAGCGTTTGCTGTCAAGGCGGATCATGTTCCCTTTAGCAACACTTTACACGGCCGACATCGCGAAATCATCGACACCTGTTTTAGATTTGATACAGTGGGTGAGATCCTACGCGCTTTGGAAAAGGAGGGTTCAAAATTTTCTTTAGACGCCATCGATCAAATATGCGATGGATCTCCCTTGGCTATCGCTCTCACGCTAGAACAGTTACGTAGAGCTGCGGGTATGTCCTTGGCTGAATGTACCAAAATGGAATACAACTCTTGGCAAATCTCACCTGTAAAGTCCTATATATTATTTTCTAAAAAAAAAAAAAAAAAAAGGAAGTACTAATCACCAAATATAGTTCGAACCTGATTTCTGTGAAGGCATTGATGCCAAAATGGTGAGAAAGCAAACCCCACAATGGGTACATCAAACGAATTCGACCATCGATCGTCAAAAAGATATTATCGCCAAGTATTTTGTAGGCCCTCCTGTCAAAACATTAAAGTTGGCCTCCAAGGGAGATTATTATACCTCAACACAAGCACGTCCCTATGGCTTGCCCACTGAAGAAGAAGTAAGACAAACCATGCTTCTCAACAACTTTAGATCCGATGGAGATATCATCTCTTGGTTTGTTAAAAACAGAAACAATAAGTTTGGCGTAGAACAAGAAGTTGCCGAAATCATCAAGAGAGAATATAGATGGCAAGAGAATGAAGTGGTGGAGGAGTTAAGACAACAAGCTGCCCACTAAATATCCTCAATTCAACCCCCACCCAAATAAAAACCTATATATCACCTTGACTTTACTCGTCTTGGATAACTTTTTTCAACTTCCTTCTTTAATTTATACATGTCTTTTCTAGTTAGCAGAGTAGTAGTCTGAATGCTTTAAAGTGCAATAAGTCACACGACTTGGTCTGTAATAATTTAGCAACCAGCATGAACATACCTGTATGTAATAACAAAAGTCAGGCTTAACCACGGATGTTTTTGTGATACTTGGAGCAGTAACTTTTTTAGTTATTTGTGATTTAAACGCGAGACTTCATAAGTCACTACACACACTACACTTTGTATTATGCTTAAATAGCCTTTTTCTTTTCTTTTTTTTTAAACACTCACGTCCCTTTTTCAACCATGGCCAAGAAAAGCAAAAAAGAAAAGAGTAACGGTAAAGTCTCTACAGCCTTATTCTTCTCTAGAATAAAAATACTCAATTGTCTTGATGTTTAGACAGAATAACTCGTAAACAAAAAAAAAAGAACTTGCAGGTTGCATACCCCCCCCCCCCTCACTTTCCTGTTCCAAAGCACTGACATTGTTTCCTCTTTTTTTTTTGTTTTAGAAATCAAGTTTTCAACATGACGATGCAGAGGATTTGGACAGTCAATTAAAAAACCTAGGCCTCTGTACCAAGAATATTGCCGGCGATGGTAATTGTTTATTTAGGTAGACACATACTTACACATGCTGATCCCCACCCCCCTTTTCCTACTAACACCGGCCACTTAGATCACTTTCCGATCAATTCTACGGACAAGACGGAAACCACAAGGCCATTCGACACCAAGTGTGTCAGTTCCTGAGAGATAATAAAGAAGAGTATCAGTTCTTTGTAGAGGACGATCAATCTTTTGAACACCACGTCGATTGTATGTCTCGCAACGCCACCTATGGTGGTAATATGGAACTAGCTGCCTTTGCAAAAATGCAGCAAGTCAATATCAAAGTCTACCAACCTGGTCTAATGTAACAAAAACAGTACCCTTTTACCTATCAAACCATCTCATTATTCTCTTCGAATTCTAGATACATTATTCACGGTAAAGAGGAACAGGAAGACGACACACAAGTGTTACATATCGCGTAAGAGAAAAATAATTTTTTTTTCTTTCAAATTACGGCAGTTTTTGGACAGCTCATCACTCCCAGGTCTCTAGATATCATAGCTGGGAACATTATAGCTCCGTACGGAATATCGATGGTCCTTACACTGGTCCACCCGACATTCAAGTAAGTTTCCCCATGGTAACACTTTTCTTTATCCTCTCACTCACCCCTTACAACCCCCCCCCCAGATCAAAATCGCAGAAGACAACCCACAAGAAGAAATAGAACTCACCTCACAAGAAAAAATTGTTTTAAATGCTTGTCCTGACACAAACTTGCAAACCATTAGACAATTTCTCAAAAAACACAAGGGGATCCCAGACGATGCTATCAATGCCATTTATGAATCTCAGTTAGAGGAGGCCGTAGAGACACACGATGAAGCATCGGATAAAGTGCCTTTGACACCTGCAGGAGATGCGCCTTTACCACTTAAAGAAGACGTGCCTTTATCACTTAAAGAAGACGCGCCTAAATCACCTACGAAAGACGCACCATCACCACCTACAAAAGACGCACCATTACCACCTACAGAAGACGCACCATTACCACCTACAGAAGACGCATCTTTACCACCTACAGAAGACGCATCTTCACTACCTATAACAGACGAGAAGAATGTACCGCCAACACCTACAGATGGTCAAACACAGGCGGCAGCGGTCAACGAGAAAGAAAATAGCGAAAAAGACGACATGCAGCCTCCACAGCCATCCGATACGGATGATACGACCCATGAGACCCGACAAGAAGACCTCAATATGCATGAACAAGATCTACTTGACCAATTCCCAAATCTGCCTCCAGAAACCATCCAAACCGTCTGGAAAAAGCACGGGAATTCCATGGACGCCATCAAAGAGCTCCAAGGGATCGTTCTTCCCAAACCAAAGAAACAAAAGATACTTTCATCACGCGAACGTAAAGAACTTGCCAAAAAGAAACGAAAGGAAGAAGCTATGCTTAAAAAACGTGCCAAAGCACAACGTCAACAAAGCTATAAAGAACAAGATAGGCCGGACTCGGCCAATGATGATATCACGAAAATCATCAAAACCATGAAAGAAATTGACATTTAAAAAAAAAAAAAAAAAATTACAATTTTTTTTTATATATATATAATTAAACAAAAAGGTGCGAGGGTTCGCCAGGAAGCCATTTTCGTAAGACACGAGGAATCTCAACAGACCCATCTTTTCTTTGAAAAGTCTCAAGAATGGCTATAATCATGCGAGGTACGGCCATGGCTGTACCGTTTAATGTATGACAGAAACGTGTATGTTGATCGCCAGTCTGATATTTAGGTCGATATCGAATCGATAGTCGTCGTGATTGGTAGTCTGTGCAATTCGATGTTGAAGAGATCTGCATTGATTCCACCCAGCGTCAGTCTTTTTATGATTCTTGTTTTTTACCATTATTATAACATTACCTCGCCCCATGTGCCTCTACCAGGCATCCACGCTTCCATATCAAACTTTCGATAGGCACTAGCGCCTAATTCCTCTGTAGGCATATCTAAAATTCTACGAAACAAAAAATGAGTTCAGAATATCCCTCAGTTACCCCCAGGGTATAAACTAACCTAAAACAAAGCCCCAAATCGGTAAAAATGTCTTCCTGTAACTTGAGAATCTGAGCCATCATCTCTTCGCTCTGAGCGTGTGTGGTGACGGCAAATAATTCGACCTTTGAAAACTGATGTACACGATACAATCCTTTAGTGGTTAAGCCTCTTCCACCTGCCTCTGTTCGAAAGGCATGACCAAACCCCACTAACTTCTGTGGTAATTCCTCCTCGTTCAATAAGCGAGTAGCAAATTTCCCTGCCAATGGAATTTCCGCTGTCCCCGCCAAACACTGATCCTCCGAAATCCCATAGATTTGCGAACTCTCTCCTCGTTTGGGTTGAAACCCACATCCATAAGCCAATTGCGTGCGTACAATATCCGGTGTCATCACACCCATAAATCCTCGACTTGCTGCCTTATGCATGGCATATTGTACAAGCGCCATTTCTAAAAACGCACCCATCCCTTGCAAATAATAAAAACTGCTCCCACTTGCCACGGCCGCTTGTTCTAAATCCAATATATTCAACCCTTGCGCAATTTCTACATGATCTTTTAATCCTTCTTCTTCTTTGCGTGGTGTACCCACTATTTTCACTACTCTTGCTTGACTCTCAGGCCCCACAGGGCTGTCCCCATGTGTCTCATTAGGAATCCTCAAACCTCTTTCTAATAACCCTTCTTCTGTCTCGCTCAGGTCTTCTTGTACACGCTTGACTTGCGCCTTGATTTGTTGTCCCTCGGCAATAAATACAGAACGTGCCTCCTTGGACTTAGCGGCTTGTGTAGCTAATGACACTTCATTTCGCTTGGACCGTAATGCTGTCAATTGATTATATAAGGAAAGTCGTTTCTCATTCAAGCGCACAAACTCAGTCATGTCCACTGTGACATGGTTGCGTGCCTTCATGTTTTGTGTAATAGCACTGGCATGGTTGGATAAGGCTGTGTAATCGAGTTTTGGTTGAAACCCTACCGCTTTTGAATAAGCTCGTTTTGACAGTATTTGCTTGAACATTTATAAAAAAAAAAAAAGGGTCAGAAAAAAAGAAAAAAAAAAAAGAACTAGTCCCTGTTTTATGAGATAGCCCACGTGATTGATTGCTTTCCTCTAATGACACAGTAATAAGAAATGCTCTTCTACATTGTGTCGCTGGCTAAGGATGTGTGCTGCTCATTTTGGATAGATAAATAAGAGAAAATCAATGCTATCATAAACAATTGCTTTATGAAAGAAAGGGCATAATGAAAAACAAAGAACACCCAATTATAGAAACACAGCTTAAACAACACCTCCCAGGGTTTTAAAATGTCTTTGGATTAAAAAAAGAGGAGATTTTTATTTTTGTAAAAGTGATACACTCTCCCTAAATGGGGTTTAGGGCCGAATAAGGGGGGGTAGTGGTGCTTAAAAATAAGGTCTCATTTCTCACTCTCGCTCTCTCTTTTTTTTTTCTTGTTTCTTGTTTCTCACTCTCTCTCTCTTTTTTGCACTCGTTCTTATTTCTATGGCAGGTTTATCCATCAACACATTAAAACAGTCCAACAAGTCCTTGACTTTTTGTTTTTACGTTTCTGGACACGGTAAGCCTCTCTTTCTCTCCTTTTGCATACACATCTAACCACAAAAAAAAAAGGATGGGGACATGCAACTCGTGCAAACCAAGTCATTCTCGACCTTTTAAAACTACCAGCACGTCATAAAGTTCATGTGATCTCTACAGCCACTGACTTTATCTTTCAAGGTGTGATAGAGGTAGGCGCCATCTATCGTCATGCAGATATTGATGCTGGTGTAGTTCAGCCATTACCTTATACCGTCGACCGTGACCAAACCATTAAAAATCTCACCGCCTTTCTCGAAAGAAGACCCGCTACTTTGCTTGCCGAAATCGATTGGCTGAAGCAGGTGGGCGCAGACTGTGTTATCTGCGACGCCCCTTTCCTCCCTTGGTAACAAACCTTTTTTTTTTTTTTACAGTGTACACAGCAACTCACATAATATATATATATACAATATAGTGCAGCAGCGGCCAAAGTAGGTATACCAGCAGTGATATCCAGTAATTTCACATTTGATGAAGTGTATATGGGATTATGTGAAGGAGATGATTTAGATGAGGATATCCGACAAATGGTTCAACAAGTGATATTGGATTATAGACATGCCGATCTCCTTATCCGATTACCGGGTGCTATTCGTATCCCATCGTTTGATGATGCTTCTGGACTCGTACCTCATACACCGTTTAATGTGAACTTTCCAGAATCTTTTCGACGTAAAGGTGTGGCTAATGGTAAAACGCAATTACCCTGCACCAGTATATCCAACGTTCAACACACCACGCCCTTTGCCGATTTAACACCTCCCTTCACACGTCGCATCATTGATGTCCCTCTCGTCTTTCGTAAATATCGTACTCCGCGTGAACAAGTCTTGGAATCTGTGGGCATTCCTAAAAAAGTATATGACACACACAAGATCTTGTTACTCTCATTTGGTGGACAATTACTAGCAGATGGTACATGGGGGAATCCTTTACCTCCCGGTTGGATCTGCATTGTTTGTGCTGCCCCAGATACCATTGCTATGCCCCCACTTTTTTATCGTGCAGCTAAAGATGCCTATGTCCCCGATCTCACAAACGCCTGTGATGTGCTCCTGGGTAAATTAGGCTATGGTACATGTTCAGAATGTATCGGCCATCGTACACCCTTTGTCTATGTGCCACGACCTCAGTTCATTGAAGAACAAGGTTTATTAAAACTTATGCATGATCAGGGTAGTGCTGTCGAATTAGACAGACATGATTTCGAGGCTGGGCGATGGCAGACAGCCATTCAACACGCAGCGCGATTGTCCGGCACCTGTCAAGACACGCAGCTGCGTGTCCCTCACAACGGCGGAGAGATTGCAGCTGCCAGTATCGAAAAGTTCGTGGGTGAATGGACCTTTCATCATTTAAAACTACAATTACAAAAACAACAACAACATTCGCCTTTATTCTCTCCTGCTCCAAAAATTATATCACAATAATCTCATCGCCATCCTCCATACTATAGAATTTTAAATCTCGTAATTCGTCATTCATTTCCATTGTAATGATGTCTTCTTCTTTTTGTACAGATTGTAATAAAATCAATGCGGGCTTATGTGTGCCCATTTTATATAAACGTCCCACCAAGTTTTTTAAATGACGTACGGTCATGGTGGGCAATACACGTTTACTGATACTTTCCCTTGTAGGTTGTAGATCGCTCCAATGCTTGGCTTGTAATACCGCTTCCATGTCCATCCCTGTGCGTTGTGTCAATCGAACCGTCATCAATCGGTTCTTTAGCGCGCTCGGTTGGCCTTCCTTTCCTCCTCCCCCTAAATGGGGTTCTCCGTGCACTATATAAGCATGAAAGGGGGGGGGCCCATTTCAGTACAAACGACATTTTTTCATTAAAATCTAGTGGCACACTTACGTTGACATAGGGTCGCATAGCGTGGATGTAAAACACCGATCGCTTCATGTGTCACACCATCCACCGTGCATGATTTCAAGTAAAATCTTTCTAAATCCACACGCTCTCTTCGTGTCACCTAATTCCAAATTATTATTATTATTTACATACTTTTTATCATCTTTAAAGACTTACGGTATTTCCATTAACCGTGGTGAGTCTTCCGATACGACCTACGATTTGAGTTGTTTCAAGTTCGGGAGTCAAACCTAAAAAAGACAAGGTTTCATTTTAATTTTCACCACTAAAAGAAAGCTAATTTTTTTTTTTTTTTTTTTTTTTTTTTTTTTTTTACCAGAAAACATTGGGTTGGCTTTACAGCGAAGTTTTGTCAGGCTTGGGTATCCATCCAAAGCATCTAAACTCGACATGTTGCTGATCTGATTATTCTCAAGTCGTAAAAATCGTAACTGTTTAAATGTGTCTCGGATATATTCTACACTTTTTAATTCATTATCATTCAGAAACAGCACCTCCAACCTAGCCAAAGAAAAAATAGAGAGAGAGAGTTGTTAGCAAATATTAACCAATGGTTATGCAGACATACTTTGGTAGAGCGCCTAGTGTAGCCACTTGGCTCCAATCGGCAATGTGATTCTCTTCTAAATTGAGACTAACCAAGTTTTGCAATCCACGCATTGTACCCAGTTCCGAAATTCCGTTACTACCCAATTGAAGATCTTGCAAAAGAGGTAATTGTTCCGCCAATGCATCAATCTCTTTCCATGTCGTCCCTGTCTGTATCAATGAAAGTGTGCGTAAATTTCCCAAGCATAATCCTTCTCTCGGTGGTGCACTCAAACGGGATTGACTTATTTAAAATTTGAGTCAATGATCGCTTAAAATTCACATGTAAAAGTGTGATACCTTACTTTATTCTCAAGATCATCAGACTGCCGAGTTGTGATGTGATCTCAGATACGGTTTTCCAATCTGCTATCAGATCCCGGGACAAATCCAAATCCTCAATGGCTACAAGGGGGAAATTACTATGATTGGAGGAGGAGGAAAATAAGTCGCTATACACCTTACCTAATTCCGCCTCCGAGATTTCGCCCGGAGGACCTGCCCATGCCACACACTGTTCCGCTAACCCAACCACTGTCAACCCACTCAAACCTCTAAGCTTTGTCTGATTAGCAAAAAAAAACTAACTTTGTGTGTAGAAATCTACTGTTTACCGTTGTGCTCTTAAAATCTTTTCAAATCCATAGGTTTCTACCACAATCTGCTTATTGCCTCCAAAATAAAGTTCGCCAATGTCCTTATCCTTCTCATACTTTTCACCCTTAACGGTTGTGAAATCATCTTCGGTAGTGTATCTTTCCTTTAACGCCTTCATAAACGTCGTACCCGTCACCACCTTTTGTGCATGATATCGTACAAAGGAACCCGACTTTGCGTGCCTTTTTTTTTTTTTTTTTACATTAATCTAAAGCTCGACATGCTTTTTTTTTTTTCTGAAAATGTATTTTTACCGGCAGCTGAAATAGCGCGTGCCTTGATGAAGTCCATCATGTTTACCTCGTGTAGGATCATCCCATTCAATGCCTAACCATTCTCCAGTCGTACCCTCCACTGTTCCTGTGTACATTACCGTGGCTCGATCCTTGCCAATTTGTATCCTCGCTCCCACTTTTGGCATGCTCATTTTCTGGAATTGTTTGTAAAAAAGAAAAAAAGAATGAAAAAATTGTGTTGTGCAACAAGAAGTGAGTTTTAGTTTTTCTGATAGTAATGAATAGATTTTATTTAAAAATTTACATGGGGGGTTTTTTTTTTTTGTTTAGATAGATAGGGTAAAAAAAAAAAATATATAATAATAATATAAAAAAACGATATTATTTAGTTCTTGAAGAAGACAACATCTCCGTCATCCTCAACAAAACGACATGCCTTCCAAACTCTCCAAAGAGCGACAGGAATAGGTGTATTATCACATTGATAGTGTTTACCGAGTGCCTTCTTGATATGCATGGTAGCTTCTTCAGCATGATAATGAGGCATCGTGGAGAAGAAATGATGAGCAACATGAGTATCCGAGATATGATGATGGAAATAATCAAGAATGAAACCATAAGAACGATCCACGGTCAAGGCAGCACCACGTTGGAAATTCCAGACATTATCACGGTAATGAGGTAACTTGGGATCGGTATGTTGCAAATAGGTAATCAAGACTAACCAGGCGTTGACGTTCAAGTAAGGAATAACATAGTATTTAATCACAGCAAGAGAGCCATAGAGTTGACCACAGTAACCCAAGACACCCATCATACCAAGTACACCTACAGTTGAACTCACAATATCCCAGAATTGACCTTCTTCATAAATCTCACAAGAAGGGTTGAAATGAGAGGCCCAACCAGGGTAATCTTGACCAGTGACATTGGTGAAAAGATAAAGAGGCCATCCAAACACAAACATTAAAAACATACGGTAAAGAACAATAATAGGTGCTTCATCAAGTGCCTCATGGGGTCCATCAGCCACAGGATCTTGCTCACGAGGGGGGAGACCGGCCTTAGAACGAAGGGTGGGGAGAAAGACTTGATCCTTGGTCATGTGACCTGTGGCTTTATGATGTCTAGAATGAGAAAATCTCCAAGAGTGATAAGGTACAAGCAAAAGCGTATGAAGAACATAACCAACACCATTGTTAATGGCCTTGGAAGGACTGAAGGCTTGATGACCACATTCATGACCAATGACCCACACACCTGTACCAACCACACCTTGGGCAATCCAGTATAAAGGCCATAACACCACACGAGCATACACGTTAGGAATGGTATCAATATAGCTAGCTAAACCTGCTAAAATACCCATGATAATAGCATCATGAAGTACATGTGTGAAGGATCGGAAGGTATCACGACGGAAACAATGAGCAGGAATAGCATCACGGATTTCCTTGATAGTGAAATTGGGGATCTCCCAGTTTCTTTCAATAGCTTCATCAATCACTGGCTTCACTGTTGCTGCTGCTGCTGCTGGATCAGCAGTCACGTTTCTCTTTGTTGCCATGGTTAATGTAATTAGAAAAGAAAGAAAAAAAAAAAGAACAAGGGAAAAAAGGGGAAAAGCTATCTTTCTTTATATATGTAAGGGATATCGGTCCTTCAAAAAATCATCAGATTTATAGGAACAGGTAAAAAAAAATAAAAGAAAAATATTTTTTTTCGGTCCCATAAGCGGCCCCCAATTGTTGGCATTAGATAGAAACGCTTCGTTTAGCAGCCAATTAAAAAGTCTGATCTTCACATGGCGCTTAATGTATTTTTTTATTATTTATTTGCGTTTGTTTGTCTGTCTTTTGTTACCCCTTTGGATGGTAGCACTGGATGATCTACCCGTTCTTCGACTGGTCGTGTGATAACTACGCTGACTATTAGGTGTTGAGGGTTCTGGTGTGTATTCCGACTTCCGTGTACCTCTTGACGTTCTTCTTGAAGATTCTGTTTAATGGCGGGGAATAGAATTCATTTTTTTTTTTAATTGGTGGTTGGGGGACAGGGGTTTTTTTTTTTTTTTTTTTTTTTTTTTTTTTTTTTTTTTTTTGCGGGCACTTACTTTCTTCAGGTTCGGGTGTAGAAGTCATGGATTCAGCAACCGAGTTGGCAGGTGAATGTTCTCTTTTACTAGTACGCGTTCTTTTAGCGGGCGGAATAGCGGGTGAATTTTCCTCTTCCTCTTCTTCATGCACTGATGATTGATCATCCTGTCGATGCTCAGATATCAATTGTTCATATTCCTCTAACGGTAAACTAAATTCATGTCTCTTCTTTTCTTCTTCCTCTGCCTCTGACTCTTGTTCCTCATCCTCTTCTTCCAACTCATCCAACGCTGACATGCCATAAAACTCGCCTAATCTTTGCCAGATCTCTTTTATACTACACCTCACTGGACTATGTTGATTGAACTGTTTCTGCACACTGATAATCCTAAAGTGCTTATGAATCCCTTTTCTTTTACTTTTAGCCTTCATATATTTTTTTAAAGAAAAAAAAAGAAAAAAACTCACCCACTGGCTTGCAGCGCGATATAGCATTAAGGAGCGCCAACTCCATTTGTGCATCCCATTCTTTATTCACATGCGCGTCAAAGTTGGGTAATTCATGTCCAAGTTCCACCTTGATGGGATCATCGGCATATTGTGGTTCTGTTGTAAATTCACTCATTTTTTAAGGGGGTTAGAAATCGATTAAGCGAAAAACGGGTAAATTTTTTTGTTGTTTTATAATTTTTTTAATCCTCCCCTCCCCGCAGGTAGATTTGAATCTCCTTTAAAAAAAAAAATAAGCATGGACCAATCTTTTTTTTTTTTACGTTACAATTGGATTCTAGAAATCTCGGGATTTTTATAATGTTTCTTTATTATTATGTGGTATAAGCGTCATCCATTTTTGTATTTTAGCAGCGGATGGATAATCCTTGATATTGACAAAGGCCTTCATAAACAGTTTGCCTGTCACCTCATCAGCCTCTGTGGAGAATAACTTGACAAATCCTTCCATCGCCGTAGGTTTCAAATCAGGTCCATATCCCGTCGTTGATCGAAAGATGGACCAAATCTTCTGACTCGACATTTTACCGGTCACTTGAGTACTACTCGTTTCCATTTGCTTCAGATGCGCACCCTTCTTTTGTTGTTTAAGCCAATGTGTATAATTCATCGTCTTTGAATCCAATTGTAAGAAACTTTGTACTAATAAATTAAACGTCACCACATCCAATTCTTGTTGCGTGCCCTTTTTTAATTCCTTCACAAATGTTTCCACATGATGCCAATCCTTTCGAATAATCCAGCCGTTTAATAATGTGTTGGTCGAATAGGTATCAGGTTGGATACCCGATTGGATCATCTTTTGAAATATTTGATTAGCGGCTTCCATATTATTCGCATTCACAAACGCTTTAATTAAAATGTTATAGGTCACAATATCCGGTGATAAATTCTGCCCCAGTAACCGTTGAAAGACTTTCTTTACTCGTGTCAAGTCAGGTTTAGGCAATCGAGAAGCATACCCGTTTAGCAAGACATTGTATCTCGTCAATGAATGTTCTTCCTTTTCACTTTCTCCATCGTCCAAAAATCGTTTTCGGTATTGCATATCCACCCACACACGTTCCAGTTTACGAATATCATTGTTTTTGGTAGCACTGGTCATCATGGCACGATACAAATGACTGCTGGCACATCGTTCTCCCTTTTGTTCTCTCACCCATGTATACAATCGAAATCCATTCTCGACATCGCCTCGTTTCCCTAACCCGCTGATCAATCGAGCCAGTTCTTCTCCACTCAGTTGCACATCCAGCTTCTTTTCCATCAGGGTTAATGCCGTTAACACATGTTTCCCAGGCACCAATCCTACACCCGTCTTGCTCTGGAAACCCATCATTGTCATCAGCATACGTGTGACAGTTGTCGACGTAAATCGGATCTGTCCTTCCGTCAATGCTCGTTCTACTCCCATCCAATCGTCTCCCATCGAACACCGTGCAGTCACATACGCTTTCACCAGACGTCGATTCGTCATGGTGCCTTTCTCTCTTGTTTTTAATCGTCCATAGGCTCGTATACATTCCTTCCATCGTCCACACGTTAACCAATGTTCCAACACCATGGCATAGCAATCTAAATCTTGACATCCTGTGTCTCGTAGCCAATCCATCACGGTTTCGTCCCCTCGTGCAAGCATACGTTTCGTCTCTTTCCCACTATCGAGTTGGGATTGCAGGGTCTCCACGTATTGTGCGTAACCCGTATGGGGTCCCAACCTTGCAGCTAAAAATTGCATGGTTTCCTCAGAATCGTGTGTCATGCTGGATAAGACACGGATCACTCTCCCATACTGTTGTCGATCAAATGCATATTCTAATAAAAGGTGTAAAGTACGATGTGTAGGTGTCATAAGCGAGGTATACGAGATCAAGTCCATCATCGTAAAGAGGTATAATGTGTCGATCTTTGTGACCTTTTCTTCTATATACAGTTGAACAAAGGTTTCGACAGACATGGGTGTCATCCTTTCATGGGAATAGCCAAGCCAAAGTGATTGTGTGATGCTTTCTAATGGTTCCTTTTCGATACTTTCGATATCACACACGGTTAAACCTTCCAGGGCCAACGGCATCATGTTGCGTTTTACACACAATGCAATCCAATCCGAAAGGTACTTGGCAAGTTGCGTTGTACATGTGCGGTCCATCATATCTCGTAAATGGCGATAGGCCATGGGTAATTGACCACAGTCCAAAAGCGCCGTCATGTAAAATCCATCGCTGGTGGGGTTTACGGTGTATCGTTTTCGATACTCTTTGTAGGTGGCTGTTACATGCACTGTATCGCGGGAAGCACCATAGGCTTTGATGGCAGCCATATACATGATGGCCGAAGGTTGAATATTTGCCATCAGTGCTTCTTCGTACGCTTGAATGATACGAGCCCAAAAGCCCGTCTTTTTACCGTGACATGCCTTGTCTAGTAAGGCAGTCATCAGCACATTGTATTGGTCCAGGGACACTGTTGGTAATGCTCTGTATTCGGTCCATAAACGCAACGCTCGTTTCTTGTCCGTCTTTAAAGGTCGTTGCATTAGCGATTCAAGTTGTGCTCTCATGGGTGGAGGCGTGGCTACTTTTAAAGTGGTATGACTTCGACATCCAACAGTAAAGGAAACAGGTCGAACAACAAAAGGCCAAGGTTTAAATAATCGTCTTAGTGAGCGTGTACATGGTTCTTTCAACTGAACCGTCATGTCTCTGCATGTAGTTTTATGTTAAAAACAGAAAAAAAAAAAAAGAAACAACAAAATATAATTATTTTTCGACCCAGGTGTCAAATCTTTTATATATATAAAAATAATCCAAACCCCACACCAGATAAAAAAAAAACGCACTCTCTCTCTCTCTCTGTGTGTGTGGCCCCCTAAACAGCCCTTTTTTTTTTTATGTCTCCGCCCTTGTGCCTACCAAGCCACAATGACATCACTTATTTTCTCTTCTCTTCATCAAAAATGATTTTCTCTACAGCTTCTTCCACATGATCACATACCATGGCGGCAGGAAATTCTTTCGAGTTGTCACCGGCAAATACACCAGTACGTACCAAGACACTGGTCCAGCCATAGTTATTTGCTCCCTGGATATCTGCAGCGGGGTTATCACCCACCGCGTACACTCGACCTTGGTCTCGAGCTCCTAAACGACCCAGCACATCCTCAGCGTATCGATACGTAGCTCCATGAGGTTTACCAAACGACGTCGAATGAAGTTCATGATCGGTCAACTTTTTGTATAATGAATCAAGCGCGATCTTGAACGCACCTTGGCCTAAACGAGGAGCTGGGAAATCCGTGCTCCAAATCTACTCTCCCTCTTAGTCTGTTGCACCCCTCCCTTTATTTATGTATATATGTAACTTACAAGATCGTTCTATAAACAAAGTTTGAGAAACAAAAAAAAAAAACAGGAAAATGTAGAGAGAAAGAGAGTAACTTACGTTGGACCAGTAAAGAGGAACATCTTGTGTTGAATAATCTCCCTTTCGACTACCTAAAATACCGTCTTTTGAACAAAGTGCATCCAACATGATTTGAAGATCTCTTCCCCCTAAATATGATTTATCATGATGAGTGAACCAATGTATACACCTAAATAAAAGATACTTTACAATCGTAGGTATCATGGAATACCATCACAGCATGAATTGGGAGCGTTGAAAACTCTCGCGCAGCCTATTGGATTTTTGATATCACATCAGCTCATCTATTTTTTGTTATCTTTAAAAAAAAAAAAAAGAAACTTTACACTGGTCAAGACAGACAAATCAGAGGATGGTTTGGCAAGAGGCCAAGATGAACTATTCCAATGCATAATATCATGTGGGGTCACGGCCTCGCCAAACCCATATTTCTTGGCCACATCGTAACATTGTCGACCTTTGCCTCCCACAATCAAGACACGTTTATCACGGTATTTTGAGGCCAACTTTTGCATGGGTGAATGAGATAGAATCACTTGTTTGGCGTCAATCTGATGAAAAAGGGGGGGTTAGATGTCCTTTGTGTTTATTTTTTTCAAAAAAACCGAAAACGAACCTTTACACCCACGATCTCACTGATTTGTCGTGCCTTTTCTTCTTCTGTGACACCTCCACCGTTGGTCAACAAGACAAACGGAATGTTTCTATTCATCTTTTTTTATTAGCATGCAGTATAGCGCCCCTTGAGAGGGGGGGGGGGGGCGGACCATTATCTCTTACCTGTTGGCTGAATTATCCCCATTCAACATTTTAAGCGCACTACATGAGGGGAGAAGGGGTTTAATGTTGCTTTTTTTTTTTAAAAAAAAAAAGGCATCTTTCTTTACCGAGTTGCTTCAGGAATTAAGCGCTTTCCCTAACAATAAACTCTACTTTAATACGAAAACAAAAGATGACACGTCTCAAAAGTCGTTTACCTTGATCAAGACACCATCAATGTCAAAGGCAAATGCATAATTCGGTTTTCCACCCACTGTCGTCGTCGAGATGCATCTCGAGAATGCCTGTCTTTTCATAAACCCACGGGTCAATACACTTGTCATCATGATTAAGTGAGAGAGAGAAAGAAAAATAAAGCGGTCATTAAACCCCAATGTAACCCGTTCCCCCACACATACACTCACCCGGGGTAATTAGAAAAAAGTATCAGATCAAAACAACAACACTTAAGAGAAACATGTGATTCTTAGGTACACACACACAGATATCAACATTTTGTTATCACTGGCTCTACAGGGTGTCATGCAGCAAAACATGGAAAGGCGCCTCTTACACACACACACATACACACATATGCGATTCCAGCTTTGTTTCATGATTTCAATCTCCGGTGGATGTGCCCTTATTTTATATATGGATTTGCATATTGTAGATAAAAATTGTCATCTTGCTGTACCGGACGAAAAAAGAATGACGATTGCCTAAAAGTGGAGCAGTAACGGGTTAACAAAAGTGAATCTTAGAGGGTATAATTTGATTCTTTTATCCTTTATAAAAACAAGGTTCTTCCGCCAACACAATAGCTGTTACATTAAACCCCAAAAGTCTAACTACAATATGGAAACATTACATGACACTACTGAAAAAGCGGATAGACAACTACCAAGTTCTGACTTGCTTGGGGTAAAGGCTCATACATTGAATGGCTGATGACATAAATAATTAAATCATTCTGACATAAGCTCTTATTTATCAGCCTACAAATATATAAATTGATTGGATCATCCTGACATAAACCAGTCTTTGTTTATCAGCCTATAAATAAGACATGTTCACACAAAAGTTTTCATTTTTTCTTTTCCTTTAACACACTTCTCTTTTTACATCAAAGCTAAAAGGTTAGTAAATAATAACTTTTTGCTATTCAAGACACACTAAATTATTGGCTCTTTTTTTTCAATGAAAGCTACATTGTCATTCCAGCCATATTACGGCTACGAATAGTCTTTGTTATGGTATGCTCCCCTCTTAGGCTGGTTTTTTGGGTTTTGGAACCTGCTAAAAGGAGAGACTTTAAATAGCAGGGGTTACACTGTAAAGTTATTCTATCTGCTCGCCGGTCTACTGTAAGTGGTATTAAAAAATACGTTTGAAAAAAAAAAAAAAAAAAAAAAAATACGGAAGTCTAAGCATTTTTTTTTCTCGTAAAACAGCTATCTAGCAAAAAAATGAGTCGTATTCTTGTCCAATTTGTCACGGGTTTAATGAATAAAGATGCACTGAAAGGGAAGCCTAATGATACAGTGTCGTAACTTTTTTTTTTGGAAAATAAAAAATTAAATTCTCCAATAAAATATCTTCATTTCTGCCAAAATGTTACAAAAAAGAAATTCTGAAAAGTTTGGCTACAACCAAACTTTTCAGAAATTTTGGGATATAAAAGCCCTCTAAAACGCTCTAGATAGCAGTTTGTGTTAAAAAATTGTGTTAAAAAATTGCGTTAAAAACTTGTGTTAGTAAAATGTATTTTATTGAACTTATTTGTTGAATTTAAAAGATAGAGTAATAGTGATAATAATAATAAAAAAAGAAGAATAACGTAAAAAATTCTAATTGATTGAAGCTGGAATTTGACATTTTTTTCTATCGCAAACACCTTCGCAGTCTTTACGCTTGCAATTCAGGCAAATAGGGTTTTTGCAGTTGGATCTTTTCATTTTTCCATTGCAAAGAACAACACCGCATCCCTTACATGATTTCTTTAAAGTTGGGGGTTCTTTTGAGTAAGGATGGTATGTTTGGGCAACTGCATTAGACCTATGGTAATCGGCTGTTCTACTTTGGATTTGAGGCAGGTTGTTATTGTTATATGTAAATGACGCTGTTGTGTGTTGAGGAGATATTTTATAGTATTAATTGGTCACATTGGAACTGATAGATGAGGGATAAATTGCAGGCGTATTTTTCTCAGGTAACGGAATTTCCGTGGCAAGGAGTTGAATAGGCACGGTAGGAGCAGTTAGCACATTTTGATTATTACAAATATTAGGTAGAGATGGTATGACAAACGGCAAGTGTGAGCTGGTAGAATTTTGTCGCTGAATTAGGAGTTGTATATTTGTCATAACACTGTAATGAATTTCACGAGTGTTACGGGCAACTTGTTGTTCTTTCCAATGCTTGTAGTGCTTCTCTAAATGTTCTGGGGTTTTATCAAAAAATTTATCTCCATTGCATAATAAGTTCTAAGCTTTGGAAAGCTGACCGAAATGAGGGTTAACTCTTAACGATGAATGCATAGCTTCGTTTATCATTCTCCCAAACAAAAGTTTTTCTTCCAAAGTATGAACAGCAATAACCGCATACTTTCTTTTCTGACGTGCTGCTACATAGTGATATCGACAATTTTTTCCCTGAATGTAAAACCTACCTTCAAAAAAACTGTGTTTTTTTTAAGGTATTGTATTATCGTTTTCAATATCGAATACCTGTCCATCTAAGCTTTTTTTTTTATCCTCAGCAGCCTTTTCAATACACAGTCTTGTCATTTCTTCGTCTGGTAATGAACGTATACCGAATACTTCTTGAGAGCTACGGAATCTCAGTGCATTTACTTCAATTGCTAGATGTCTATCGATGTTACGATAGGGCATATCCATACGCAGAAAGCCTAGATGCTGAATTAACCAAGGATCATAATGGCCTTTGTACTCTACTCCAAATCTATTGAAAGTTCCAACGTCAAAGTTGTGCCGTAAACGATACCCAACCAACATAGCCAAAAGACCTAAACATTCTAATTAGGTTCTGATGAACCCCTCCTTTTAAAGAATTTGTTCCTCTTACACTTATGTACAGAGTAATCCTATACTTGTCTTTCTTTTTTGGTAGTAAAGCTGAACACCAGGTGGATCTGATACATGACCTAGCTGTATTGTCTTCAAAACACTTAGAGCTTGGGATCAAGAAACTTTGTCAAACAAAACTCATTTATCAAAAAAAAATAAGAAAGAATAAATTGATGATAGAGTTATATCTATATATATGCTCGATCACAACAGTGGATAAACGTGCTTTAGGATTGTTATTGACCCATGTGCATTGACGTTATTGCTACAAGGAGTAATTGTCGCTGCACTTTTTTTCTATGCAATAGAGAAAACACAATTGTTTGTAAGGAGTCTTCATATTCTTTAAATTATAACGGTAATCACAAAAAAGTCTTATCTTATGGAAGAATTGCTATCTAGAAAAAAGGTGAATTGCTGACAAGGTAGTTAATCCTTTTTTTTTTTTTGGTGGGTCGTTTTTTTTTTAAAGCTACAAGTAAGCAAAAGCATTCAATGTTTTGGCCCAAAAGAATGTATCAGTAAAAGCTGTACGTAAAGGCTTTTCATGAACACAAATATAGTTCACGTAAGCTGGGGAAAAAAAGAGTTATTAGTGGCGTGTTGTTTAAAGTGTAACGTTGGTGTTGCTTAACAAGTCTTGAGTATAGGAAGAGTATTATTTTAAAGCACAAGAGTTTTTAATTGTTGTATCAGAGTGAAGCTTTTTATCTATTATTCGATGTGTAATTAAATTCCATGACCAAACTGAAAAAGAAAAAGACACTTTGTCTTTTTAGTATCGAGAAGTACGTGTTTATGACTGTAGTTACGTGGAGCTACAACGATTGTAAGAAATAGTATTAACTCTCCCTTTAGATAATAATATGCATACATTCAAAGTACGACAGGCTACACATCTTTTGCAAAAACTATAAATATCGCCTTTCATTTTTTTACTCTCAAAAAAACTGATCACAACCGAGCCATACTTGCTCTTCTTTTCCTTTCCTTTCCTTTCTTTCTTTATTTTTTATTCTTTCTTTTTTTCGTTTTCTTCTTTTTTTTTTATAAAGACTTACTTGAAAACATCTTAATTTATAAGAACCATTCAGTAAATCTCGAAATCCTGTACAGTAAACAACTTTCTTTTGAATAGTAACATACGTACTTTAAACAGTATTAATAAAACCTTTTCTATATTTACTTTCTCTTTTGTATGAATATATAAGAAACCATCCTTATCTGGAACCATTATTTATTATTCTGACCTTGTGTGAATATCTTCTATTATTTTTTTAAAATCAGAAACATTACACACTTAACACCGTCAATCAAAATCATTTACTTTTATTACAATTCGTTATAAAAATCCCTAACCAGACCATGACGTCGTTAAGACCCTGTATAGTAAAACAACTCTCTTTTGAAGTACCATTACATACTTAAAGCAGTCTTGATAAAAGCTTCATGTTAATTTAATAACCTTACTACATAATCATTGATTCTTTTACGAACCCTTGAGTGCTCATTCTTCTTCCTCTTAATAACAATATGTTAACAAATGTCTAATCAAAACCTATTAATTGATTTGGTACTCACTTCAAACTCAATCAACCCACGTCTACATTAACCTCTTCGGAACAACCATTTTATATAATACGATTCAGCAGTTTGCCTAGTAACACAGCTAAAAAGCCTAAGATCATAGTCGGAGAAGGGCCAATAATTCTGATTCCCAGATTGTAGATAAATTGGCATTTTGCTGTACTTGACGGAGAAAGAACCAGTTAGCAAAAGCGCAGCTAGACAGTTTCTGTTTCTTGCCCTTTATGAAAACAAGGTACTTCCGCCAACACCATGGCAGTTACATTAACCCGAAAGCTTTCCTACAATAAACATTGTTAAAAAAAAAACTGTTCCATTCTCAATTTTGCTTATATAGAATACAACCCATTTAGATTATTCGGACTCAATCATGTGAACAAAGCTGCTTACACCTGTTTGCTACTAAGATGAAGCAACAAGACACTAGAAAGTAATCTTACCACTTACATGATAGAATTTGTCTCAGCCAAGGACAGCTGACAAGCTCCCAGGTATAAGCTAGAGATGGAGTAAAGTTATACCTTAATGGAATCCTTCAGTATAAGATTACCCTTTTAACCTTTTTTATTGGAATAATCTCTGTTGTTTTGCTTTGTTCTATCATTTACTCACACCTGTTTGCTACTAAGATGAAGCAACAAGACACTAGAAAGTAATCTTACCACTTGCATGATAGAATTTGTCTCAGCCAAGGACAGCTGACAAGCTCCCAGGTATAAGCTAGAGATGGAGTAAAGTTATACCTTAATGGAATCCTTCAGTATAAGATTACTCTTTTATCCTTTTTATCGGAATAATCTCTGTGAGCAATGACAATTAGGAATAGATTTTTTTGTATGATGACAATTAGGAATAGGAAAAGTATAAATAAGTAAATAAAAAACAAATTAAAGCTACGTCATCAAGGTAATGTGGCGTTTTTCTAAAATTTCATATCCAGAGCCAATAAAACCCCTTTATTTTCTACGAATTATACGAGGATCAATTATGCGTAGATAAAAGGTGTATTGAATCTTGTGCACATTCCTTTATCATTTTTATAATAGAGAGTTTAGGGGTGTTCTCACGCAGATTATTTTAAAATTTTAAAATCTTGATTTTAATCAAAACATCTGCTCCCACCATTATGGAGGGATCAAATTTTTAGTTAATGTTTTCTGACATTCATATTAAACTTTTTATAAGTATCTATCATCTAAAGAAATCGAAGTGCTAGATGATCCATTTTTTGCTTCGTGCCAAGACTTGTAAATGGATCTCTTCGTGTTCATTTAAAACAGTGTAGAGGCAAGAAAACGTTAAAACTCCATGAGAGTGACCCCCTTTTAAAACAGTGCCGCCTACAAACGACATAAGTTAAGTTATAAAAGGATGAACCTTCGCTATCAAGGAGCTGTATACGTAACTAAAGTAATTAGCAGAAGAAACATGACAATCATACTGCATCTTATCTTTAAATTGAGAAAGCTCAAGATATTGTCTTGACTAGATCATAGATAATACGGAAGGATATTGGGCATCATGGTCGAGGGTTATGTAATACTGAAGCTGCAATTCGTCATATTTTTCAGTGTCCAACACACGAAGGACTTTAGCCATACGATGAGGTCTAATTCCATGTTGAAAGAGTGGTCTCATCAGTTTGCAAAGCACTTTAGACAGGCCAGATCGATGACAAAGGACAGCTGGAAATTTAGCTTGTAAATGAAGCGAGTTGCCGGATCAAAGCTGGGTTCCACCCATCAAATGTGGGCTTAACATCCTTATAACGACACTTGTATCTTGTAGTCATCAGGTAAAAACAGACAAAAATTACTAAACATATTAGAAATGAGATAAAAAAGAAACTTCTCATAAGATCGCACTCACTTAAATCGATAATCCTCCTAGCTCTTAGCTTCTTATTAAATTCCTTTAAACCTATTTTTGCTTCACAAGTCGGACATTTTAAATCTCTTACTAAATGATGAGGGAACCATAAAGCACTCTAGGTGTATAGAGGTATCCCGGATCTTTGTTATTACTATCAAGCATAAAGTATGGATTCTTTCAGTGAGCCCAAAAAGTGCCATTTTGATACTCTTCTGGTCTTTTCCCCCATCAATCTTTCTGTAACTCAGCAAGATACGTATTGACATAGCTTACTTTAAGGATAGAAGCTGTATCATTGTCAACAGCGATGAATTTGTTTTCGTCTAGTTCTTCTGTACCGCCTTCGTCATCTGTTCCCCACTCATTATGATTTCCCTTATCTTCATCCAACAAATCCGCAGTTTGGATATCGAAGTTGAAAAATTCATCAATATTAACTTCGTCTTCGTTCTCATCGTCAACGTTATTTTCAAGATTTAATAGAAAATTTCATTGCCCTTTAGTTGTGATCTGACAGGAACGAGTACCATGTTATGCTTTCTTCCATACTCATCGGCAATGGAACGCGAATGCACTATAATAGTAAAAGTATTTACGATTCCAAAGGTTTCGACCATTCGCGATTACTTTATTCTGTAACTGCAGAATTGTCCATTTTTTTTTATAGATAAAATTAGGACTAAAATTTAAAAAGGTAACTCTTTGAGCAAAGTACTGTCGCTTATAAAATATAGTACAAATACGTTGTCCCTTTCTTGACGCACCCATTTCACGCACCAAAAATGAATATATTACATAAGAAATGTGTTTTAAAACCTGATTTCGGTGCCTAGAACTTCCCCTATTTAATACATACGTAGGTGACGTGCTATTTTTTTTAAAAAAAACATGTGATTTCAGAAAGTACGTAGAAAAAAATAAAAACGACGTGTAGACATTCTCTCTTTATACCCCTTCTCTGTTAAGAATGTCGTGTCCAGAACCATACCTAAACAAAAAAATTGATATCAAATCAAGCGTAAAAAATAATGAGTTTTTTTCAAGCAATGTTGTGAATGATTGGACTTTCAAAAACTTTGTAATATGGACTGGCGATATTTATGCTAAAAGGATGAAATCCCACTTAAAAGAGTATCACAATAGCTTGAATTCCTTACTCAAAAAACAAAATATGGATCGTGCTCTTGTTCAATATGTCACCAGTCTTTTAAATAAAAAGGTATAGTAAGAAATAGTATAATAATTTATTGTGCTTTACAAACTTACACCATTCTCAATAAAATAGTGGTCGGATCATGAGTTAAATTTGCTGCGCGAGGAGTTTAACGAGAAGCCAATCATAGGAGGGTCTATCAACATCACGAACTCTGTCGTAAATCACTCGAACATCACCAATAGCCCATCCGTATCACTGAGGCAAACCAAGGTATGTATATATATTGCTTCATACGTAGATACGCAACAACTATAGTTAATGTTAATGTATATTTCATTTTATAGCGTAGAAGAAGTTCATTGCCACCATCAGGTAAATAAAGCAATTCTTATGCATCCCATAAAAAGGGATGATGATTTTTACTAAACTTATGCATAAATCATAGGCAGCGTTGTCTCGGTTAAGAAAAATAAAGAGACGTACTCTTTAATTAAGCCAACCACACCTAATGCCCTTTTTTCTTTGGACAGCCCTTTTTTTGATGAAGATATCAAAGCCAAAGTTGCTGAAATTGCTCACATTAAAATAAGTAACGAGTGCATTTGTCAAGACCAATCATTAGTAAATGAGTATTTGAAGAATGTTGAGGAAAGTAAAGCAAAGTCATGTATGAAACGTCTCCCGAATGCAATGGCTTTTCTTAGCGGCGCCTTGAACCAGAATGTCAACACACTCATAGCTTGGTTAGGTAAAAATGGATTCGAATCCAACCACTCCGAGGAAGAAGACAAAGCAATACTTTTCATTCGCCTGGTGTTAACTGATTTCTATGCAAATTGCATGAAGCCTCCATTGTTGAACAAAGCAAACGAAAGGACTCCTTTTGTAGAATATCTGGTACCCATATTTAAATACTATAGTGCTGTTTATCAAAACATAAACTTCCAATGGTAAGACTTTATTATATATAGTCGTATGGAGTCAATAACTTACTTCCATCTTAGGTGTGAGAAAGGTCTAGATGGCAATAAGTGCCTGAAATATTTCGATTTGGAAGATCAAGGGAAAAAACGTCTTGCGGATGGTATTGGTTATGTAGTTGCTGACAACACCGAGAGTATGCTAATTGAATCGTCGGGGTAAGCTTTCTAATGATGTTATTATATTATTTGTGAACGTATATTAATATACAAAATTTAAAATCAGGGAGGAAAATGACGAGCATAGAAAGGGTGACACGATCAAGCTACTAGAATGTAGCATACGAGCCTTAAAGATGGAAATGGAAAAGATGAAATCTTCTTCTTTTACAACATATAAAAAAAGAAAGTTTATTAGTTACCTCTATGCCCGTGATAAGTTGACGATGCTGGTTACTTCTGTTGTAGATAAAGACCATTGGGGATTTGTTCACGTGAGGGACGCTTTAATTCCAAGAACATGGGAGACACGGCTACGTTGGTTAAAATTGTTTGATTTGATGTTGTGCACCAAGGTATATTTCATAAAAATAAACACATACTCCTATATTTAACCTAACTTAACTTACTTTAGGATAAACTAGAAGAACAGCGCATTATAGCAGAGATGTTAGAAAAGGAAGAAGACGGTTGGATTGAAGTCTCAGAGGGAGATTCAATTCAGGATATGCTGAACTTTTAGTTGTTTGAAGTAACTACAATGTACCATCATTTTTTTTTAAATATACCCAAACTGTTTACAACATAGTATTGAATAATCAACTTGCTTAAATCACTTCAAGTTAAAGAGTATTGTATTCATAAATATGCAAACGTATGTCAAGATGCTTTAAGCAAAGAAAGCTTTATATTTGAGGTATGACAAATGTTTAGTCGCTTCTTTCTTTACATACAACCTAATGGTTTACGTCTTTTTTAGATGGTATGAGAAGGATAGTTGGGGCAATTCAAGAAAATGATCTGCATAAAAAAGGAAAGACAGTCCTGCTAGGGTGGGTTAATAGCAGAGAAAGCTCTTAACAAAAAGAGCCTCCCCCATAAGCCACTATTTTTCAAAGTCAAGGGTACCTTTTTTTTATTTTTGTTGCCCACCCTCTTTTTTTCATAATTATTCCAACTTGAAGATGATGAACCGTCGATTATTTAGTAGCAGTACCCGTGCTGCCGCCGACTTTTATAAAATTACCTTGAAGCGTTCTTCTATCGGTCTTCCTCAAGATATCAAAGCAGCTGCCAAGACCCTTGGACTTGTTCGTCTTCAACAAACTTCATATAAGCCTGTTAATGCCAGTAATGCCGGTCTTATTCTCAAGTTGAAGGAAATTGTGCAAGTTCAACTTGTGGACCATATTCCCACCGCACAAGAAATTGCCGCAACAAAACCCTCCAAAGGTTATACCATTGTTGGTAGCAAAATCTAGACGAGGTGGATATTTTTTTTTTTTTTCTTCTCTTGTACATTATAAACACACACAAACACACGCGCGCGCGCACACACACACACAACATAACAGTCCATCAACAATTCAACTTGGACGTAGAAAATAATAATAAAATAAAATAGATAGTTATTTTATATAAAGTTAAACTCGTCTTGATCCTCAATGGAACCTCTCCTTTTTTTACTCCACTCTTCCAACATTTCATCCTCCCATTCTTCTTTTTTGACTTGATGACTTAGATATTGATTTGCCTGTAATTGGTCTGGCACATCACCCCATTCTAACGTACCCCAGTCTTTCTCCCAGGTATTAATCACAGACCTATAAAAAGATGTTTTACATCTTTTAGTATGTATATATTTTTGAAAGGCTCTCAAATTAAGCTTATATTACTTTACTCGTCATGTAACCAGATACCACTCCGCTTTTGTAACTGTAAGGAGGAGTAGGATTTTTCTAATTGTACAGCCTTGTGAATGATTTTTTCGATATCCGTGTTTTGTGGGATGCGTGTCACGAGTGAATGCACGATATCTGTTTCTGCCGCTAATATTTCATCTCGTCGTAACAATGTGATCTAATAGAAGGGAAAATGTGAGGAACAAATGGGGAAGATAAAAGACAATAGTGTGGGAGAGAGAGAGAGAGAGAGACCACTTACGGCGCTTGCTGTAAAGACAGGCATGATGGCAGGACTAGCGATAAATAAATCAAATAAGCGAACGACCTTTTCGTAATTTTCAAAATCATGGCTGAACCAGGTAAGTATCCAGCTCAAAGCATAATACGGCATAACATTGGCTTTTTCGAGAAATAAAGAGAGTTCGGGATCTTCATATTCGATAAGTGAGCTCATCAGCCGTAGTTGCTTTGATACCGGATCAAAAGAATCTAGCATGGCATCTCGAATAAAAAACAGTGCGACGTTTTCTGCTGCGGGAATAGCGGCTTTTTTACCTAGCACGAGTAAAAAGCAAGTGCATATATCATGAAACCCCTAAAGAATTATTGTTCTTATTAAAAAAAAATTATAAAGACCCTCCTCACACACTCACACACACACACACATACACACACACACACACACACACACACATACACACACACACACACACACACACACACACACACACACACACACACACACAACACGCTTTTAGCTCACACAAAAAAAAAAAGAGTGTATATTCTACCTGATAATATTTTAAGGCGGGATTTCTCCACAGGATTTCAACAATCATGCAATGCAACTCTTGTTGTTTATGTGCTTTAAACATTGGTGATACATCTTTTTTTTTTTTTTTTTTTTCATATAAACAAGTTTTTTTTTGTTTTTTGTTTTTTTTTTTTTAATTATTGTTATTTTTTGTCCCCGCAAAAAAAAAAAAAAAAGTCTCCTCTATTTACCTTGTGGATAGTAGTACAATGATCTCTCTACATCTTTTGTTATCTGTACTGGATCCGCTAAATCCTTTTCTAAAAATAAGAACTTAATTAATAAATTCCTCCTCATTGGATTCCCTTCAAATGATTTCTTTTACCACTGCCTTTCTCTGCAATGTAATTGCCATGATGTGTATGCAGTAAAATCGGCCTAATTGGATAACAACGCATGAGTTTCTTTTTCTTTTTGTTTTTATATGAAAAGTGGGTGGAGGAAAAAGACAAGGTAGTTTTAGTTACAAAAAAAAAATTTACCAACCTACCAAACATATTGTCGAAGTTTATCATCTACAAAGCCTTCGGGACATTTAGCTAGCTTTTTAAGTTCATCTAAATCATTCTTTGCCATGGCGTCGAGTATATCTTCTGTTTGTTGTACTCGGCGCATGCTTCTAGCTGGGGAGGAAATATATATACACATGAACAACTTTTTTCTTCATTGACATTGTTTAACGTCCCGTCATACCAACCGACATTCTAACTCCCATTCTTAAACCATGCATTATTTAACAAGTTTAAATTCAAAAAAGAGGAAAAAAAAAAAAAAAAATAGAGACCAACCAACAAATTAAACAAAGAAACATCAAGTCACGCATTGGGTAATGTGTGCTATTGCATACAACCCTTTTTTTTTTTTTTTTAACACATAAATAAAAAAATTGGGTGAGGAGTATAAAACAGAGAGAAAAAGGGCCTATATTGCTTATGTCACTTTAAACCGTTCGATAGCCAATCCGGAAAAAAAAGGACATGATTAAACAATAAGAGTTAGTGACAACACTATGTATCATTACATCAGTAAACCAATGTGTACATTTAGAAAAAGTCAGGTGATGATGGTGACACGGCTGTATGATTTACAAAACTCAAAAAGTAGGTGGGATTGATGAAGACGACTAGGGAAATCACTTGGGTATAAAAAAATTTGGGACCCCATGAACGTGTCATAAACAAAATATACGAATTAGTTTCAAAAATGCGATCATGTGTATGATGGGCCACTCTGTTATGTAGCTAATTGTAGTTAGATTGACAGCCCCGTTCCCACTAACTTTTTAAAAAAAAATTTATCAGAACTGTCTGGACACTTGGTTTCAATGAAATAGGGTATACAGGAGCAAATAGCTCATTTAAGCTACCCCTCAACACTCACTCACTTTATCTTTGCACTTAGAAAATAACCTCACTTTATCTTTGCACTAGAAAAAAAAAACGCTCACTTTAATATAAAATCTTTTTCTGCTTTTTTTTTTTTTCTTTGTACATATCTAACTACAATGGCCAGTCAAAAATGTAAGTTGATTCAGCCTACAACGTAGCTTATCTCATTTTAATTTTTAACTCATCATGTTGCAAAAAAAAAAGACTTCAAGCTTCCTTTCAAGTGGCAACCCCCACACGATATCATAACCAAGTCATTACTTGAAGACCCTTCTATTATAAATATGATCGTCCGTGCTTTAGTTGGTACTGAGAGTATCCAAAGCTACTATTCAGTACTATATTTTATCTGTCTAATTCTCAATGCTTTTTACTTTATAGATGAAAATATTCCAGTAGACACTTATACGGTCGCTCCAATAGAGTCATTTGCAACTACTACTACTACTGATAAAAACATGTATACGTTATACGTCTCGAAAAACGAAATCAGTGATAAATGGGGACCAGTGCTTGTCGTAGTCCAAGAGATAGTAGACCACGTTACAATGGGAGAAACAATTAAACGCTGTTTACTGGTTTATGAAGAAAGACACATTTCACCCACAGTTCTAATTATCTCTCTACAAGATAGCCTGGATTGGGGACAGTTTGATGAAGAGGATGATTTCTTTCTACGAAAAATCCAATGTAGCTATTGGTCCGAGAAATGCTTGGTGTTCTTTTCTAATCCATTAAACAACGTCTTGTCGGTACCTTCACTGACCTCATTTTGTCAATTTATATCGAATACGAAAAAGACCTTTTCTTCTTTTCAAGACCTGAAAACTGGAATTATATCGTTGACGTGCGAAACCGCAAAGCCATAAAAAAAGAGGCTTACACCAAGAAAATATTGGCTTAACATTTATCTGAAAGTGTTATCACTCTAAAGCTTTTGATCACAATAAATACTTTAAACCAGTTATGCATTTCGCGATAAATTGCCTCACTCAACTGGAACAGGAACCCCTTTTCATATGCATAGTGATGGGTTTCGTCAACGGTGTAAAACAGGATTTCACCAACACTCTTTAAAAGCGTACGTCATTCACGCATAATTAAACCCTCCTACCCCGCCACCTTGTCATGCATATTTCATATATTATAAAAAAAAACTCGAGCAGTGTATCTAGCCTTGCAAACAGGAATTAAAAATTTGGAGAGGGCGGCGGGGAGGCGCGGGGAAAGGGATTACGTCGTTTTTTTTTTTTTATTGTTATTATTTTTTATTCTGTATTGATGAACATGCAATGGGGATCATTGATCATGCTGGCATGTGGTCTGGTCGTTATTTACCTGGCCATCTTATCCCAAGACGTCCCTTACCCACACCCAAAAACGATCTACACGTCTAACGGACCACTATTTCGAAACCCAGATCAGGTCATCTTGACCACTGTAGGACCATGGATTTACCTCACGAGCATGCAATTTCAACAACCTACCCATGAACCTTTTATAGGCATTCATAATTTGAAATTAGGTGTGCAAGGCATGTACAAGTTTCCCCCCCCCCTTTTTATATATAAAAAAGGACGATCCCCTTTTTTTTTTAACACCCTCCCCTCCTCCATTGTATTTCTAGGCGTGATAAAACAATATAAAAAACCCATTTCGAATTTACAATCAGAACGAGAGTTACTCGAATCCGACGGTAAAAAAAAAAAAAAAAGGGGAATTCCATCGATATCGAAAATCTAAATAGACGAACGACCATTAAAAATTAAAAAGAAATTTAGGTTGGGAACCTTGTTTTGAACATACGTTGAGAGGTCAAATATCCAAAGTATCCGAACGAAAGAATAGTACAACTTGGCATTTTGGTGTGTTGTATCATCATGTGGAAAACGATCATTCGTTTCATTTTGTCAGAGTTTATTATACAGTAGATCATGTATTCGAATACAAGGATATTAAATTACCTGGCACGATCTGGGTTGATTCTATCTCGCTCGAATACGATTCCATTATCTTTTCTAGGTATTTCTTGTTTTTTTTTATAAAAAAAAAAAAAAAGAGAGGGGAGGCTGACATTCATATTCTTAGGGATCCAGATCTTGTTGAATTTCATATCATGACTTTACCTTCCACTTTAATAGAACCACCTCATTCAGATAATGCTCAAGATATCACCTTGGATACAGTACAACATGGAAGAGCTATCCAGGGTAAAAAAAAAAAAAGACTTTGACAGCTTACCCTTTTTTTTTTTTTTTTATTGATATCATCTGAATTAGAATGGTCACAACCTGCATCTACAGAGGAATATGCAACTCTTTTTTCAAGATTATATTCACACATGTAAGTTTTACGTGTGCAAATTTAGTTTTTTTTTTTTTTTTTAAAAAAAAAAAAAAAAAATTCATGCAAAAAAAAAAAAAAACTAATCTGATCTGATAAATAAAAAAAGAAATGACACCTATCGAGTTTTCACACTCAGTGTGCATCGAACCACCTCGACATTTTATGTCAATATCACAATTGCAGATAACATTACCATGACAACCAGCGAAAATCAACGAGCGACGACTTGGATTGAACGAGAAAAAGCCGAATCCAAAGTATTAAAATAAGCCAAAAAAAAAAAAAAGTTTCATTGCTAGGGGAGGGGAGACACTAACTCTATTAAAAAAAAAAAAGTACCCAGTGATCAATACAGAGGAAATGATTGATTATGGCGGTTTCGCCGATATTTCCAATTACAAGAATATCGAACTACGTACTTCCATGCCACAATTGCACGCGACGGTCTCTTCTGATTTAAAAACAATTGTCTTTCCATTCCTCAAGAATAAATTCATCACGTTGGATTATACGGAAAACATGGACATGTTGAAAAGGATTCCCTCTGAAAGCGAACGTTTGTACTCGAATGACAATAAACAGACGGTACTAGCAGAATATTATTATTGGCAGCCTTATAAATCGGTGGATGCAGATATCATGGGTGTTCAATTGAATGAAGAAGGTACGATCTTGGCGTTGTGGACAGAATTCAACCATGTGTATATTTATAAACGTGGGACGGATAAAGTGGAAACATCGTTACTGGGAAAGATTGACCGTTGGTTGGATCATGTTTTATCAGATATGTCTGATGAAGAAAAGGAAATCAGAAGACTTCATTTCCCTCCCTTTTGGGAATTGGAAATGGCCATTGCTCCCATACGTAATGAATATGGTGATTCAAGGGTAAAAACTACTATTTAATCACGCTTCACCCCCCCCCCCTTATTTTTATCTCACAATTTTTTTTTTATAAGGTTGTAGGCACTGTTCATTTCTGGGATAAGAATTATATCTGTAAGATCGATCTTTTTTTTTTTGTTTTGTTTATTATGAATAATTAAACGCGGGGGATCATCCCCTTTTCTCTTATTTTAGTCGTGGGTTACAAGAATGGATTTGTAAATTCTTATCGGATCGATTCCCAAGAACCCGAAAAATCCATCAATTTTTGGACCTTTGCAATTGAGCGATGGGATATGCTTTTCGGTAACTCCTTTTTTTTTGATGCATTTTTTTCTACTCTCTGACTTAAACACTTCCTCCCACTATTTTTTTTTTTTATATATAGCCATGTCTGCCGTCATTACCATCTTTGTCTATAACGAATATCAACGTCCTCTCTAAAAAAAAACCTCCTCCCATACGCTCGCGTATAAAGGACCATAGCTTCTTTTTTTTTTTTTAAACCAATTAAAAATGTCCCCGTTTTTTTTTTTTTTTTTTGTGTATTTCTTTCTACCATGAGTCATCCAAAAAAAAAAAAAGATTGTATGACAAAATGTCAGACTTAATCTTTTTATATGTAGTTCAAATTAAAATTTCGTTTATTTATATTTATTTATTATGAAAGAGCCTTTTTTTTGATCAACAAAAAAAAACATGCATGTGTCGGGGGGGGGGGCGGCGGAACCCCGACGTTTGGTAAGAAGAAAAAAAAAAATTAATGACGCAGAAATGGATTATAACTGGCTTCAATCATGGGTGGATTGCGTTGTCGACAATGAGCTTTAGGAGGTTCATCGGTCTTGTAATAATTTACGGTAGCATCTTGATCATCTTGGGTAGCGACGGAATCGACGGAAGACAAGGATCCGCAGGAATCATTGATGAGACCCGGTTGTCCAGAATACATGGCGGCATACGTAGGGATATCTGCATCATGGAGAGCCGCTGCAGCTTCCGGTCTTTTAATAACGATAGGGATAGTAGAAGTTGACTTGTAACGATAATAAGCATTTGATAACTCTGCAGGAGAGATGGAGACATGATAATTCTACATGATTTGCGACAAAAAAAAAATCATACTTAGATTCTCTCTCTCTTTTCAACTTTTTTTTGTTGTTACTCACCATGAGAGAAAGCAATTGCTTTTCCATCAGATTGATTTCGGATAGTGTAAAATAAGCTGCATATTTCGCCCAATGTTTGTTTTTCGGTGAGGTGTCATGCAAGGCCTTGGAAGTGACAATCAGGGTTGCTAAAAAGATACGATGAGAAGTGCATGGCATCCCTTTAGCGATGGTAGAAAGTGTCTGTTGAAGTCGTTGAAAGAAGACAAGTGAACCCAAGAGGGTACCCGTACGTACGGAGGATCGTTTGACGAGAAATCCGATAAAGGAGGCTAAAGAAGGAAGTGGACCGTATTTACTATGACCCAAGCTACTGCTGTTGTTTGTGACACTGGGTTGACAAGGAATCACTAACGACGCCTGCGTAGTTACGTGAGAAAGTAGTTCTGAACTGACAGGACGATGAATCATGTCCAGAATATCTGCAAGTATGGCTTCATCCATGACCTTTTTTTTTTTTCTTTATGTTAATATAAAAAAAAAAAAAGAAAAAAAAGATGTATATTTGTTTATTTTTTTTTTCTTTTTCTTTTTTTTTTTTTTGCTTTATTAAATAGATGTATTATATTTTGAGACATGAAAAGGAAAAAAAGGATGGAAAATATAGAATGATGAAATATGAGACAAATCTACTATTAAAAAAAGAGAGAGGGTATAATGGGGGATAAAAAAAAAAAAAAAAAAGTGGTTTTACCTCGGAAAAAGATATACATGCAAAAAAAAGAAAGAAAAAAAAAATATATATATATATAAAAAAAAAAAAGGTACGAAACGGGTAGAGGGATGTTTCAGTTCAGATTTAAATCTTTTTGTTTTTTTTCGCCCATCGTAGACCACACGCGTTGCATAAACTATCACAAATACTTTTTTTAATATTGAACCAAAAAAAGTGTAAAAATAAAGACTTACGTTTTTGGACCATGTGGACCTTTTCGCCATTCGGGTGAGGCTGTTGTTCCACAATCAGCGCACACGTAATCATCCATACTTTTATGTTTCTTCTAAAATAACACGGTTATATATCTCTCTTTCCCCCCGTGAAAAGGTTTCATCCCAAAAAAAAAAAAAAAAAAAAAAATATTTACCCTTCTTTTCCACTTGTCTGTACTTGTGGTAACGGAATTATTAGAGGAAGTATAATCTTCATTATAGCGTAATAACATCTCATTGAATTCTCCATTTGATTGTATGGGTGGAGAATACAGTTCCGATTTCCATGGGGAGGACGTTGGTGCGTGGTCATCTGGTCTATTATTTGTTCCAAATAGAGTCGAACTACAGTTTGACGGTCGACGGTCAGCAGTTGAAAAGTATGGCTGTTGTTGTTGTATAGGCTGCTGCTGCTGCTGCTGTTGTTGTTGTTGTATGTGTTGTTGGTGATGCTGTGATGGCTGGTGATGCTGTGAAGGCTGTGGTGGGTGATAGGGAGGCTGGAACGGAGTGTCTTGTAATAACTGATTTAAGCGCTTTTTTAGCCACTCATTTTCCATTTTGAGCTCCAAGAAAGAATCCATCAGACCATTGCTTCTGGAGAGATAAGGTTGAGCAATGGCAAAAAAAGATTGAGGAGGTTGATGTGGCACATCTTGCTTTGGATGACCGATGGATTCGAGTAGGATATAGGTATTGTCTTTGCGTCGAATACGATAATGCGTCTTTATTCTGGAGAGAGATGAAAAGGCCAACTGAAAGTTTCTGGCAAAGATATCGAGGTCATCGGTATGAATAAAATCGGTCAACGATTTTCCAATTAATTCGAAGGGTAAATAGCCTGTTAATTCGATGCAACTCTCTGAACAATACAGGACTTTTCCTGTGGGTGATAATATATGAAGTAACCCGATTACATCTTGTAGGATTCTTTCTGACCAATTATTATTATTTTCTTGTCCGATGAAATTAAAATTTTCTTGTTCGTAAATTATATCTTGTTGCATTGTACGTGAAGGAGCTGAAATAAAAGGCATATGAGTCACTTTGGTTACTGAATTACTGCCACTGGAATCACCTACAATTAAATTAGTTGATATGGTAATCATACATTAAAAATTTTAAGGATAAAAAAAAGGGGGGGGGGTTAATTTTTAATTTAGAAGAGAAGAAAAAAAAAAAAAAAAAAAAAAAAAAAAGAAAAAAAAAAAGGAAAAAAAAAAAAAGTGTGGTTATTATATAACCAAATGTGCATGGCGAACTTCCCAATTGGGGATCCTCTTCCGATGAATCGGGAGCCAACCAGCAACGAGAAATGACTAGCCGATGCTGTCATTGTGCAATCCCCTCTTGGGAAAAAAAAAAAAACTTTTGAAGAGTGGCTGATCATCTTGATCCTTAAACGTCATACACCATGACGTAAAGTACTTGTTCCCCCTCCCTTCCCCCCCCCTTTTCCCCCAGGAATAAATGGCGTCACTATTTTCTATCTTTGTCCCATCCTTTTTCCTATATAAATAGTTTCTTTCAATTCCCATGTCAAAAAACCTTTTTTTTAAGCTTTTTTTTTTTTTTTTTTTTCTTTCTTTGGGCGGTTGGGGGTACCACTATTTTTAAATCTCAATAACCCACGATCCCCAAGTATGTGTGTGTGATTTTTAAAAAAAATACGTGTCACAGAATCCCATAATTTTTTTTTTTTTTTACATAAAATACTACGTCAATATATGCAAGTTGGCAACATGAGATATGGTGGGGACATATCTACACGTGATAAACAATTTTTTTTTTTTTTTTGTAATTCTCGGGTTGACTGTTTTTTTTTTTCATATCTTTTTTTCTTGTTCTTCATCTATTCTTTTTCTTCCTTACACAAAATAAAAAAAAATATGACGGATAATCTCGCAGCTTGGCCTAGTGATGAAAAAAAGTTCAACGTGGTAGAATTCTATCACAAGATCTTATGGGCAAGTCAAGCCTCCCCTATGGATGATGCTTGTCATGGCAACAGGAGAGTGACTTTCTCGACCGAACCACCAGTGATTTATGAATATGAACCTGAATATCCTCAACGCTACTCCGATCACTCTAAACCTCCCCCTTCTTCTCGACACTCGGGAGAAAATTACAATTCTTATTATTATTATTCACAGCCACCCACCATTACTCAGGATAAGGAGGAGGAGGAGGAGGAGGATGACGACGTGGATTTCAGCTTCTTTCGGAATCATCGTCTTATGAAAACCAGATCCCTGTGTGATTTCAAACCTATTCCTAATGGAGATTTTAATTCTTTTCTTTACCCTACAACCACCACCTTGGATGATCTTGATCCACCACCCTCTTACATCGAATACAATGTATATCGGGAACCAATGGAAGACCCTATGTTTATACCAAACAATAATAACAAAAAACTGGGTAAAAAGCAAAGTATGGTATGGGTTGGACAGGCATTCCTTCAAAAGACCTTACGAAAGATTAAATCGTCGCCAAGGTTAATGATGGCAAGAAGATCTTCCATGTTATCCCTGCGTAAAAACAAGTCGTTTTTTTCCTTGTCTGCATGATTTACATATAAAAAAAAAGTTTTTATTCTTTTTCCCAGCAATCTTTTTTTTTTTTATTATTATTATTATCATTATTATTAAACCCCCCTTCAAGAAAAAAAAAAAAGGAATTGTACATAAAATAAAGCAATATTCTATATTGATCGATGCCCCTCCCCAGCATCACTGAAAAAAAGAAAGGAGAAATGAGGAGTGAAAAGGGTTTTTTTTTTAGGGAGGTTTACAAGTAAAAAGTCTAGGTCCTCTCTCTTTCTTTCTCTTTCTCCTCTTTTATGCGCTGTTCAACAAAAGAAAAAAAAGATACACTAGAAATACACACCTTTTTTTTTTGCATTTACATGCCTTTCGTCTTTTTCTTTCTCATTTTTATATGGATTTATTTATTCCTTTGATTTTTCATTATTATTTTTTTTTTTATATTGTCTTGACGCCATCACCCATTCTTTATAGATCTTTTTTTTTTTTTTGACAGGTTTCTTTTTTTAGATGCCTTTTGTTTATTAAGTGCTGGTCAGGTTCAGTATATTACTACTCAATGCTTTTTTATAATGTATCATGCATCTTGTTATAAAAATAACTTTTTTTTTAAAAAAAAAAGATTACGTGTTTTCTTTTTTGCAGTGGGGGTAAAACCCGATGACTTAATTTCAGAAATCCCCCCCTTAAAAAAAAATTACGATTTACTTGTACGCACTGCAAGGGACAATTGATATATATATATATATTTATTTATTATTATAAGGCTGGCCTCCCTGCATTTCTCACATGTATTATTTCCGTAGAACAATTTTTCTTTTAATCTTTTAAATACACACATGCTTATTTTGTACGTTGAAGAGCAGAAGAGAGTCGCCAAAATACTTTAGGTAATACATCCAAACTAAACGTGATTGAACCCAATAAGAATTCAGGTAAACGACCCTTTTCTTCCACTGAAAGTTGTGCCACTTGATAAGGTATATATTCCACTTCCTTTGTCACATCATGAGGGAGCTCAATATGAAATTTAAAATCTAGATGTATATATCTACTGTTAATATATATAAAAAAAAATCATTTTTCTTCTTTTCCATCTGCTCATACGCTCTTTTTACCCATGAGAACACCATGAATGACACAAAAAAAGCTCGTCCCCATCTTGCTTTCACTTTGTTCAATTACGTCAAGTGCAGTCAATAATTTCATTAATTTTTGTACATTAGCTTCAGCTTGATTTTCTATATATATATCTCAATTTTTTAGGTTCTACATATATATCAACATCCACTCTTATGTCTTACCGCTCTTATCAGCAACCGTCATCGTAGGCTCACGAATAAACTGGTGCATTGTTTCATTGTACTTGTTTTGCATCCTTAAGTAGTCTATATAAATATCGCATCAATCCCCCTTTTTGTTTGTTTTGTTTGGTTTTATCTATCTATATATACAACATACACACAAACCTTGATATTGATCTTCATTAGCCTTTTTGTATAATGCTACTAATTCATGATGTCTTAAAGAAGCCCGTTTTGCTTTTTCCTCCAACTAAAATTACCCCCCACAATAATAAAAAAAAAATCAATATCATCCCCCTTCCCCTTTTTTTTTTATTGCTGTTATTCCTTACGTCTGCAATGGTCTTGTTCTTCTCTTCATTTTCAGCTTCCGACTATAAATCCTACCTGTTAATATATATACACACACACACATCACACTTCTTTTAAAAAAAAAACCTTTTTCAATCTTTCTGTTAAATGGGCAATGGTCATATTCAATTCGGATTCTCTAGCATGATCCACTCTACCAGCACGATAATTATAATCAGGAGGTACATAGTTATTCGTAGGTCTGTAACCATAATCACGATCCACGGGTCGATGATAGATGTCCGCTGAACCCTTGTACCCGTCCCCACCACCACTGGTGGGATTTGTTGTCGTGGCCAGTTTACGTTTATAGTAGGCTACCATATCTGCTGTCTCTCTTTGTTGTTTCTGCTGCTGCTGTTGCTGTTGAAGAGGAAGAGAAGGAGGAGCCTTCATGTGTAAAGTAGACATCTCTAAAGGATCGTGCGAATGGGAAAGCATGGGTTGTGACTGACTTAGGGTAGAAGGACCTGCTCCATCTTGTCTCATGAGGGGTTGCGAATGACTTGTAAAGTCAAAATCGGCCTTCTTGTAATGTTGAGGTGTATTTGAAAAGAGGTCTTCTTGTCCACTTTTCTTTCCACCTTTTCCAGTTAAATCAAATAGATTGTTGGACATGTTAATTATAAAAAAAAGGTGTGTGTATTACAGACTACACCCTTTAAAAAAAAAAAAAAACGCGAAAACACCAACCACGCGCGGTCCCTGTATTTGGGACGGCGGAAAAAAATAAATAAATAAAAATAAAAAAAAAAAGAAATGAACTACGCGATTTTCCTTTTTTTTTTCTTCTTTAAACACATTAAAAAGATGACCATTGCTCATGAGGAACACCAATACTTGCAACTGATTAAACGTATCTTGGAAGAAGGAGAACACCGAGCGGATCGTACGGGTACAGGTACACTTGCGATTTTTGCTCCACCTCAACTACGATTTTCCTTAAAGGACGATATTTTCCCTTTACTCACGACCAAACGAGTCTTTTACCGTGGTGTTCTCGAGGAACTCTTATGGTTTGTACGTGGCGATACCAATTCGAAACATTTGACAGATCGCAACGTCAAGATCTGGGACGGTAATGGTTCACGTGAATATCTCGATAAATTAGGCTTGACCCATCGTCGTGAAGGTGATTTGGGACCTGTGTATGGATTCCAGTGGAGACATTTTGGTGCCAAGTATGTGGATTGCGATACGGATTATACGGGACAAGGTGTGGACCAATTGGCTCAAGTGATTCATACCATTAAACATAACCCTACGGATCGTCGCATCATTTTATCCGCATGGAATCCCGCTGATATCCCCATCATGGCTTTACCCCCTTGTCATGCATTCTGTCAATTCTACGTGTCGAATAAACCTGCTGATGGAGGAAGAGCTCGATTATCGTGTGTACTTTACCAACGTTCATGTGATATGGGTCTGGGTGTACCCTTTAATATTGCCTCCTATGCTCTATTGACCCGTATGATTGCTCATGTCACTGACTTGGATCCCGGAGAGTTTATACATACGATGGGTGATACACATGTTTACATTGATCATACACAAGGTCTTCAAGAACAACTCTTGCGTGATCCTCGACCTTTCCCTACTTTAAAAATCAATCGTAAAATCACAGATATTGATGATTTCAAGTTTGAAGATTTCGTGCTTGAAAATTATAACCCTCATAGCAAAATCGATATGAAAATGTCGGTTTAAAGGAATAAAAAAAGAAAAAGAATCTATTGTATACACACTACCTAAAATTACTACCCTTTTTTTTTGGGGGGGCGGGGGATCATCATGCTTGGCAACTCATCCAATCATACATACAATCCTCCCTCTCTTTGATGGCGTCAAATGATTTTCATACAATGACGGATGAATTCTTTTTTTTTTTTTTTTTTACAGAAAAAATAAAGATGGACGGTATTTCAAAATAGGTACTGTGAAACAGAAAAAAAGGTTAAAAATGTCAAAAGTCTATGTTGTAGATCCTCACAGCTTTTTTTTTTTTTAAAAAAAAATAAAAAAAGAAAGTCATGAGTAAATCCCGGTGGGCGGGGGATAGCTCTGGTTGATAATTTTTTATCTTTATTTGAGCCATTTATGTCAAAAAGAGCATTTGATAGGTGCCCCCTCCGTTGCGGGGTGGACAGTGAGAGTGCTAAACCAAGTAGAGTAAGTGATGCAAACACGTTTAAGAAAAAAAGGTCTCATTCCCCGGGAATGCAAAAAAAGACCTATTATAAAAATAAAGAACCGATTGGTTGCTACCTAAAAGTCGTCGTCGTCGGGGGGGTTAAGCGTTGCTGAGCAAAAACGGCTGGAGACAATAAGCTTGTACTACAAAGAAAAACATGGCATGTTACACAATGTACATTTTACAAAATACAATAGGAGCTGAAATTACTCTTTTTAGACATTTTTTTCAAATCGTTCGTGTAACACAATGATAATAGAAAAATGGTACCTGTTATAATAATAAAAAAATATCATTCCACCATTGGTCTTTATTCTCAGGTTACGTTGTAGAACAGGGACAGTCATCCCCCTTTTTATAAGCAGTAAATTTATTTCTAGTACCTTACTGTCAAACTGCAAAAAAAAAAAGTTTCATCTTTTGATGGGTTTCAGACAGAGAAAAAAAGGGGGGAGGGGATCAATGTTTGTTCTCAATTTGGTAAAATATGTTTTTTTTTTTTTTTTATTAATGAGGCCATATTTTACTACATACAAAAAGTTTATTGTACCTGCTACAAAAAAAAAAACTTTCTTCTGGGCAACCTTACCCCATACAAACACTAATAAAAAAAATTGCCTCTTCGTAACTACGGACTAAGAAACATCCCCCACCGTGCAAAAATATAAATAAAAAAAGACTCTTTTTTTTGTGGATTCTTTACCCAACGCTTTATGAATACAGGTCGTACAATTCTCCCACCCACCCAAGCTTTTAGAGTACCGCAGTCTGTGTGTATAGCTTTCCGTAGAGCGGATAAAAGTTAAATTAAATTTTTTTTTTTTTATGGGTCGGATCTAAAACCGTTTAGCTTTTTTTCAAAAGTGAGGATAATACAACAAACGATGAACAATAGACAACATTTCAATTGAAGATGGGGGAGGAATAAGGTGTAGAGTTTTCCTCCTCATTAGACCTTTTAGAAAAAAATAAAGGGTTGAGAAGGGATATCACTGATAAAACACTGCAATTGATAAAATGGACATTTCTGATTTTTTGTGCTTCAAATGGGTTCCCCCCCACTGACACCATTATCTTACAAGAACCGAATCAAATATTTATACACTGGTTTTATCAAATACGTTCTTTTAGGGGGTCTGATGACTATTTGACATTCTAGAACATTTTTTTTTTTTTTGCATGAATCATTCTATCTCATCTTTATTCAATGATCTCTTTTTCCTTCCAAAACAAGAGAGAGAGAAAGAAAAAAAAAATGGTGTATGTTGATACTGCAACAGGTTGTTATATGTCAATCCCTTTGAGTGTCCCTGAATCCGACTGCCAAAAAAAAAAAAAGAGAGGATTCAAGTTCCGTCTCAAACGAACGGTAAGACGGACTATAACGGGCCTTATCGGAAAGTTTTTTTTTTTTTTTTTTTATTATTTCACAAAAAAAGATAACCACGATCATATGATTTAATCAACAATAAGCGGGAGTAAATGAAAAAAAAAAGTTCTGTTTTATTAGATTTGCAGGGGGAAAGAACAAAAGGTGTTGATTAAGGATGGAAAGAAAAGTATATTTACAATAGATTTTTTTTTTATATTACAAAAAGGGTATAAAACATGCTCACTGATGAAAAGAAGGAAGTTTTTTTGAGGGGAGGAGAGACGTGTGTGTGTGTGTTGTGTGTGTGTGTGTGTTGCCCTCATGTGGTGTACAACAACAAAAAAAAAAAAAAAAATTAAGGTTTTACAATTCGCTGTTGTTGGTCCAGAACTTCTTCTACTAGATCCATTTCCAATGTTTTGCCATGGATATCCAAATAGTCTTTAATTCCTTCCACATTCACAAACAAATTATATTTAATCAAACCCAGAAAGCTTCGTTCCATGAGATTGACATCCTTGGGTGTATAGACATGGTCTGTCATGACCACAATGGCTTGGCTCGTTAAACAGGTACCCGTCTCCGATAAGAACTTGGAGGCGGTCAAGATAGCTGCCAGGAACAGTCGGTAAGGTGTATCCACGTCCCCACGAGCATGACTAGGTAAACTCGTCTTGAGGCGTTGTAAATAAATTAACGATACTAAACACACGCACGGTGAGAGCTTAGATCGTTTAAATACCGTTGCTATAAATTCATTTAAGGGTGGTAGGTGTCCCTTTGTATTTAATTTATGGACGGGTGCTTTTTTTATCTTTGTCGAACAGGGTAATAACGATGTGGCTGTATTCGTGGTAAAAGCTACACAAGAAAAAAAAAATTCATTGTCTGTTGTGTAAGTAGACCCGTCACCCCTTTATTTATTTATTTTTGGTTTCCTTACAAAGAAGTGCTTCTGGACTTCGCGAAGAAACTGTGGTAGGCATATTCATACATAAAAATTGTACACTACAACAACAACAACAACACACCGCAACAACACACACACCAAAAAGATAAAAAAAGAAAAGAAAAAATAATAAAAGGGAAAAAAAAAAACAAATTGAATTAAATATTCACATGTTGGGTTTAAAAAAAAAAAAAAAAAAAAAAAAAAAAAGGATTGTCGCTGTCAACCACCTGAAATGCTTACACAATCAAACCAATCAAATCTCTTTATTCGCACCTTTAATTTAGATAAGGGTTTCGGACCGTCAATGTAATGTGGAGTTGCAAAAATGCCATTTCAACAAATAGAAGAAAGCAAAAAAAAAATGGATTTCGCCAGTTTAATAAATTATTTAGTATTCCCCGGGGGGAGATAGTTGCTTTTGGGGAAGGATAAACGTTTGGAAAATAGATTGATTTGGTAACTGATTAGTGGAGTACAATAGCACCAATGACGTTCCGTTCAAATCATATTTTAACTTTGATAGCAAAGTCTGCATAGAAACGGGTGTCCTAATCCATTTAGCTAACTGACAGAATTCTTCTTGAACTCAAAAGGGGGGCACAGATAAAAGATTCATTTGACACTTTATTCCACATAATAAAAAAAAAAAGAAATACGGATTGCATACATAAAAACAAGGTTCATGGCATCTTTTTTTTTTACGTCATATTGATTCATGATTTTTAACGGATACGGTAAATGCAACTTCCCCTCAGAGAGAGTCCTCCTGTTTGGGAGGGGAGGGAGGAGGAAATAACATACTCCGGAAGAAGCATAACAAACAAAAAAAAGTCTTTAGTAGATATACCTTTATCTATTGAGTTGAGGATAGTAAAAAGGAATTGCTTCAGGTTCAATGTAAAATTACAGCTGGCACCTAGTAGAACATTTGATTTTTTTAAAAAATGAATGACCTGTCTATACTAGGTGTGGGTCAACTTTGTAAAAGATCAGTGAGGATTGTACGTTTTTCGTGAGATAGCTATTCTGTCATGATAAACAAACATTCTGTTTATCCTCACCCCCCCCCCCCTCCTATTCATCATCTTAACCGAAATCACTCCGATAAACTGTCCTATAAACACGTTTAGAATGAATCTTGTGGGTACAACGGATGGACATATAAAAAAATAGATGTTTTACATCATTTGAATTTAGCCATTATGAGTATAAAAAGAAACTTTAATAGTGACAATCTGATAAACTAGCGACAAAAGAGTTGTGTTACTCTATAAAAAAAAAAAAAGTAAATTCAGAGACATCAGCTGTATATGCTCTTACTTTTTATGTGTTCAACTGACTACTCAAAATCAAAAAAAAAAACCCTTTAGAATGATCCATTTATATAAATACCGAGTTCTTCTTCAGCCTCACACACGCACACGCGCACGCACATACGCACGCGGACTGTAATACATTGGCGGCACTAAACCGAGAGATCATGTCCGTACAACCATGCATTGATCGAATCTTTGTTACCCCCAAAAATGACTCAACATCATTTTGATATTTGTTGGAGTATCCCATCTTGATCACTCGCTTTATTTGTCCCACCAATCTATTAGTCAGTGCCATTAAAAATGTCATCATGGATTGCAACAATAACAACTTTTGGTGGGAATTTTTTTAATTATCTCTTTAACAAAAAAAAATGCGATTTGGATAGATCTTCCGTTTTCCCTCCGCCTCCGCCCCCCAATCAATTTTTTTTTCTTGAAAAAAAAAAGAGTCATCTCTCTCCCCCCACAAGAAAGTGTATTATTGAAATTAAACTTTTTTCTTCAATATTGTTGAGATCTAGATAACATTTTTTCCTGTCCCAGGAGAAAGACTTTATGGTTCATTTACAGGCTCATACATGGGGAAGACTATCATGTTGCCTTCTGACCAACATAGCTCCCCCACTCGATGACGAGAGTAGCGATCATATGAGCATATATAAAGGTAACTCCTTCCCATCCTAAACAACTTTTTTTGACTTGTCCAAAAAGAATTTTAAATCATGTGAGTTGTGTGTGTATGTGTGTCGACATCAGCGATCCCTCAACAGTGTCTTTCAGTTCAGAACCTTTTTTTTTTTCTTAGTTGACTGAGAACTCTCACGTGTCCTCAATTTGTATGACCGGCTTTCAGTTGTATAGAAGGGACGCTGGCTCTCCTATTTGAGACTTAAAATAAAGTACAAGACAAATAAGAATAATTTAGATGCCTTAAGCTGCTTTTTTTTTTTCAGAAACAATGCTGTATAAATAGGCTACTCTCAAAAAGCTTTTTTTTTTTTTAATTAAAAGCGTTTTATCCTGCTAAACCAAACGTCTCGTGGATCAACCAACATGACGTCTGAATCAACAGGGTTTCCCACAGCTTGTGCTGTTTATCATTGGGAGACAGTTTTCTTTTTATAATGTAAAGGGGGTATCTATTTCCACCTCACCCAAGGTTCCCCATTACCGGCCTTTTAGGCTTGATAAATGTCTGGTACAACTCAAAACTGGCCTTGTTCCCCAACTTGCTCACACTGCCTTTTCATATGAAAATGTCAACAACCACTCATCATACGCACAATTGGAAACGCTAGTACACCTCCCTTCAAGCGTGCAATAGGGTTGCAGAGAAAGAAAAAAAGGAAAAGAAAAATTAGAGAAAAAAAGGACCTTATTTATACCCTGCTGTGCAGCAATCATGCAAAATATATCTGGGTTTAAAATAGAAACAGTCACTCGACTATGCTGTTTTGGGCTTGTGTCTCTGTGTGTGTGTGTGTGTTTTCAGCCATGAGGACTATGCAAGGCTTTACTAATAAGATCGAATAACCAGTCTATCCCAACATGAGTTGGCAACAGATTTTCATGACTATGAACGAACTCCAATGAACAAATGTAACAGGAGAGAGCCTGTTCAACAATGACGACATTCAAGTATACTACAGCAGGTTGTTAAGATAAGCGCAAGTCCTGACGGATAAGGTGTACGCCACTCTCTTTTGTACTAAACGTTGTGAGTGATGCAGTGTTGTATTCATGGTAGGCTAAAGAGGATTGCCTCTCACCCAAAATATCCATGGGACATGCGTCAAATTTTAGAGGATTTCCACCTTATTCATATTTAAAATATTTAATGAAGGCTGTCTTTTTTTTTTTTGTGCAGTTTTTCATATGTGGATATTTAAACATGTCACTCTTTACACCGTTCCCCCCTTTTTTTTTTATTATTGCAGTCTACAAGGTAAGATGGGAATATAAGAGTGCCCCCTTCACCCATATAATTCAATGATTGGGACATGTTTCAAATTAATCAACTGCCAAAAAAAAAAAAGCTTATTCTGTCAGATAACCCGCAAAGGATAAATCGGTGAATTAATAATGCATGATTGGCTCTGAGGTCCCCCTCCCCTCTTCGTGATTCACATTCGATAGAATCACCCCGCGTCTATTTTTTTTAGCAGGAGAGAAAAAAATGATATGAATCATGAATGAACCCCTTTCACCATGAAGCGCATGATTTATTTCCGAATGAACATGTTTCCTTTGTCATTTCCCCCAAACCAACGCAAAAAAATAGGTCATGTGGGACTGTCATTTTTTTCAGATGATATGGGGGGGGGTGAGTGCGTAGCAAAAAAAAAAAGTGGGAGCACGGGATAAGAAAGCAAAGTATTTCTCTCTCTCTCTCTCTCTCTCTTGTTATTTTCAACATCATGTATTCAATCTGGGGTAAAAAGAGTAAAGAAGCCGAACAAGAAAAGAAGAAGCCTAGAACAAGTGCAGCACAAATCCGCGTTCAAAAAGGTATAAAAACGTGTTCTTGTTCATTATTAAAAAAAGACTAAAAAAAGAAAGGGTGGGTCCCATCGGAACAGATTTAGCAGAGTTGGATATTCCTGACACCATCAAGTTGGAATTTCCTGATCCATCCAACATTCTCAACTTTAATGTCACTATCCAACCTGATGAAGGTAAAAAAGAAAAAAGAAAATAGAATACACTTGTCTCATATGTATTGGCCCTTCCAGGCTTTTTTGTTCATGGTATTTATAGATTTACCTTTGCCATCAATACCAACTATCCCCATGAACCACCAAAAGTTCGTTGTACTCAAAAGGTAAATGTGTTGATGATATGCCATAATGAAAGTGACTGACATAACGACTGTCCCTTATTTAGATCTATCACCCAAATATTGACTTGGAAGGAAATATTTGTTTAAATATTCTTCGTGAGGATTGGAAACCCGTACTTTCATTACAAGCTGTATTAGTTGGATTACAATATCTGTTCCTGGAACCAAATGCGGATGATCCATTGAATAAAGGCAAGTGATGTGAGAGAGAGAGAGAGAGGATCATCTTATGAAAAGGCTGACATGCTCTTTTTTTTTTTATATATAACTGTTAGATGCGGCCGAAGTGTTGAGAAATAATAGAAGTAATTTCACAGCCAATGTTAAAAAGACAATGGCAGGCGGTTCAATTAACGGGTTACAATATGATAATGTACTGGCATAATAAAGTCTTTTACCCAAAATAAGAATCTTTACTTGCCTTTTTTTTTACACCCCGTCTTTTAATTACAATTTTTTTTTTTTATTATTATTATTATTTTAAACTTTCTCTTCTTTTTTCTTTCTTTTTTTTTTTTTTTACCAAACTAAAATGGTGTCTGGGCATTTATCAGCCCTCTTAATGGATTGGACCTCGGCAGTTACCGAATTAAATACGCTTACAGCTCACACACTACTTGAAAAGGAACCCGAGTTGTTATGGACACCTATACCCCATAGTTTAGATGAGACAGATCATCAAGATCAACTTGCTCATTTAAATAAACTCGGCTCTTCTTTTCAACCCGTGAGTGCTATACAATTTACACTACTACACTACCGAGATATCATAAATCCAGTTCAAGAAAACCGATTTAAATTCTTATGTTATTTAATTGAGGTTAGACAGATTTATAAAAATCACAAGGTTATTTTTTTTTTATTTTTTTATTAATAATTATTCTATACCAGCAATCTTCTTTACATGATCTTGATACCCGTTTTTGGGGCGAATGCAATAATTCAACTTTACATCTTGTTTGTTTCTTGGGATTCGGACGCATTCTTAAAATTTTAATTGAGAAAGGTGTGTCTGTCTCGCCTTCCAATGATTTAGGCTTTCTTCCGAAAGATATCACCACTTCAGAATCCATCCTTCACACGCTCTCCATGACACTACCCAAACAACAACAACAACAGCAGCAACAACAGAACAAAAAAGAAATGCTTCGTACCAAATCAGTGCGTCCCAATTACAGCACACCAGATCGATTCAAACTTTTACGAGAACTAGCGGAGGAATCCAGCGTAGATCATAAAAAACAGATCTCCGGTGGCAGTAGTATCGATCGAAAGCAATCGGAAGGTCATTATTTTCGTAAAGGTAGAGTCAAGGAGACACAGCAAAAGGTCCTGATTGAAGAAGACCTTCTTACCCGAACTGGTTCCAAACGTCAATTAGAAGTCGCTCAATTAGCAAAAAAATCCGCCGTCAAGAATAATCCTCTTTGGAAAAAGATGGAAAAACGTTCGTTTACGTCTCCTACGCCTTCTCCTTCCAATTCCGCTTCTCTCATCACAGACACTGTTGTTGAACCTGTTCAACAAACACCCCCTACCAGTATCCATACGAATACGGATGAACAAACACCCAAAAGAAATTCAAAGGTCATCTTGTCTCTCCAAACAAAATCTTATGTCTCTTCCAGTATTTTCGTACAGGCTGATGAAGATAGTGTCATCATTCCTCCGATCCCAACCATTTCCTTAGAAACTCCAAAAGACGATGCACCTTGTGTGACCGTCCTAGATTCGAGCGGCAACGGAACACAAGGTACTCCCACCCCATTATTCAGTAACGAACCTACTGAACTAGAACATGAGGAAAAAAGTCTTAAACAATCCAGCAGCGATGAAGAAGAATCTTACTTTGAATCCATCGAAGCTGACCCTCCCACTTCAAACTCACCTCAACCTTACGATAAAGAAGAAGAGAAGCAAGAGACAAGTAGCGATGATGAAGAATATTCAGATGATGACAATGATTATGAAGAGGGAACACCTGTCCAATTCGCTACACGTATGGTCTCTCCCATCTATAAATCCGTTGTCATCATGAACGACGATTCGACTACAGTCAAACAGGAGATGAATTACTTTACAAACACGACCGATAAAATATCCGAAGATCATCAGCCTTTAGTCGTCAACGTGGAGAAATACATACCCACAGAAGAAGATTTATCTCTGCTTTCTACAACCCCAGAACAAGATGAAAATCTCTTTAATTTTGTGCAACATTCTACTCCTCCTCCTCCAGTGCGACCTCAAAGATCGGATCTCCGCAGAGGTAGCAGTAACAGCACTATCTCCTCCTCAACATCAGTAAAATCACCGTCTGTCCCTCAATTACCATCATTGCCATCACCACCAATGGTAATAGCTGAATCACATAATGATGAACAGACGTCCAATGTTCAATCTCCCATCGTCCATGATGTATATACCAACAACGATCCCTCCTCCATGATGATGGACAAATCACCTCTTTTGGACAACGTGAAGGATAAAAAAAGAATGAGCGGAAGCCAAAAAGCTGCGTGGACAATGAGCATGAGCTCATGGGCTGCCATTTTAGATAGAGAATTTAACTTGGACGAGTTACAAAAGCAGCAACAATTAGAATCAGCAGCAGCAGCAGCAATAGAAAAGGATGAACAGACACAAAAGGCAACTTTACGCTCTACAGAGTCTATGAGCCCAAACAAACCTAGACAATCCACAACGAGACGATCCATTGACACAAGGCAATCCATCGATACGAGACAGTCCATCGATACGAGACAGTCCATCGATACAAGACAATCACTGTCCGTCAGACAATCCACAGCGGCCAGACATTCCACAGCCACCATTGATTACATCGGAAGTGGAAAATTGCAATTATCGGACGAAGAAATGGATTCAATGATGCTTCGCCATGGTTACAGTACAACCGCTGTAGACAACGTGTCGCCCATTCGTTCCAGTAGTATGATTTCATTATCATTCAATGATTTTGAAATACCTGCTATTCCTACACCTGCGACCAACCATACCTACCACCACCCTAGTCCTAAATCCACCTCATCATCCCATCCTCATCCTCATCTTACCGAACTTCCTCGACTCAACACATCCAATTTAACCGTATCTCGAAAGCCTATTGTTGCTTCATCTTCCGAAGCCAGTCTTACTCAAAAGAATATATCCCCCAAAAAAAAAGTCAATGCCGCGATACCCGCCATCAATTTAGAACAAAAGAAGATGTCGAAGCATGGCAAATTATACCTTCACGTGAATGGGATCCAAGATATCCTCTTACCTTTACCCAAGGACCGTGCCTATGTACGTTGTGTGGTGAGCGATGGACGATTTGAATACATGTCTCGGTACGAAGTGCTGACACAGAGTATTAATTTCGATTATGAATGTGTGATTGATACCCACCCAGATATGATCATTACCATCTCGCTTCATGTACGACCTGATTATGTCATGAAATCAAGAACGCCATTCTCTCGATTGTTTTCGTCCAAGAAGAAGAAGGAATCGTTGTCGGGGTATGTGAATAAGGAAGATGGAGCTATTGGTCAGGCACGCTTTGCTTTGGCTCACATGTTGCCAGCATGCACAGAAACAACCTATCTTGCTGGATTTCATTGCTTTAATGCATGGTACTCACGATCGTTTAAAGAACGACATCGACAAAAGAAGAAGGACCCAGATCACGATGTTTTAAAGGTCGTGGGCAATTTTGATGTTGAAATGCTGTATCTACCAATTACGGATTTCCAAAAGGTAAAAAAAAAAAAAAAGACTCTAATTGAATAAGAAACCCTTTGTGCTCATTCTCTCCCTCCCTTTTCTATTTAGCCTTTTCCTCGTAATTTGCGGGAATGTGATATGGCTATCAAGCAACTTCAAAAGTCAGTTGAAGAATCATCCGAAAAATACCTTACTTACTAAATCTTTTTCGTTCTCTCTCTATATATATATATAATAATAATAAACACGTTGTACCATCTCTCTCTCTCTTTTTCCTCCTCTTTTTATTCTTCTCTCTTTTTTTTTATAGAGTGTATTTATTTTAATTTAGATTCGTTTGTGTGCGAGAGAGAGGGGGGGGGGGAATATCAGAAATCGTCACCTTGATGAGCGAAAAAATGGGTGTATGCAATAACTATAAAAAAAAAAATCATTTAGTAAATCATAAATCAAAGCCATACCCTTTTAGTTGAATACTTTACTTGTTCCATAAACTAAAATACCACCTGAAATACTCATAATCATGGCTGGAACTGTAATCTATAGTTTTCGAACTCGTCAATATTACGCATTAAAAAAAAAAAAAAATCAATTTTTTTTTTTTCACTTACAACTTCCGCATGCGCGAGAACAAAGGGTAAACCTACATACATCATTAATTAACATGACATACACACACACACACGACATGGTTTAAATTACTTACAAAATCCGGTAACGATAAACATGCCAGTAATAAAATGTCCTGCATCAAGTGCACCACTAAAAAAGAAAAATTTAACTTTTTTTTTTTGGTTATAGGAAACACTTTATATTCATTTACCCATTGTAGTCGGACATGAGATCATCTTCTCCTGCACACCTTCCACACAAGGCATTGGGTAATGGAGCTAATATGTATGTAGCAACTAGCAGAACAAGACTTTGTTAATATCATCCTATCCTACACAAAAAAAAAAAGGGTATCTCTTTTTTACCGACTAACAAGGGCCACCAGTTGCTAAGAACATGAAAAAAAAAAAAGAGGGAAAAAGAGTCAACATGGCCTGAGCTGGTTTTATTTTATTTTTTTCCGGGATGCCTACTTACTAATAAAGTGCACAAGATAAAATTACGAGAAGAAAACCAATGGCTAAAACAAAGGCCAATGCAATAATGCTATACAAGATTTTAATTTTTTTTGTTTTTCTTTTTTTTGTTTTTTTTGTTTCTTGATTGCCTTACGCTATTTTAGAAAATAAGAGATATAAGTTCAATTCACTATAAATATCGAATAGTTCTTACTTCTTAAACCTGCCATTATTTTAAATTATTTATTAATATTTTTTTTTGTACACTTGTAAAAAAGATATGAAAAAAAAACATGTTTTTTTTTCTTGCACCAAACACAAAAAAAAAAAAAAATCCGCAAGACGACGTCATTTTAGGAAATTGAGGGAATACAGTTGCTTATCACTCTTATTAAAAAAAAAAAAAAAAATGCATCACAAACCGGGTTAAGTCAGACACCCTTCCACTACCACCACCACCATTACCACCAACTTTTGTTAGCCCTCAAGATACATTTTGAAATTCAAATAGTGGGCGCTGAATCATAAATAGAAGCGCATTATAAGTTAGCATATTTGATTAATTGACATTCCGAAATCAAAGCGGCAAAAAGACACAATGCAAATTCACTCTTTCTTATGCCTCAGAATTTACACTGTATCTCCACATGGTCTCTCCTCTTAACATATTTAATAAAATGTATATAAAGTATCTTCATTTCTCCAAAATACCCTCTCTATCTTTTTTTTGCTAAAAAAAAAACGGGTTACAATCCAACTCCATTTTTTTTACAAGTTGGGATCAAGCCATAAACATATGCAGTTTCGATTTCAATAATTCTCATTGGCTCCCCAAATGAGCCATTAGAATAGACATTGATGACGTTCAACGTGACGTTTTTGAGCCATCGCTTACAATTACACCTTTCTCTCTCTCTATTGCCCTCACCACAAATATCCGAGGGGGGGGGGGGGAGGGTTAAAAAAGTGGCAATTCTCCATCCAGTCCCCCTTTTTCTCTTTTTACTTTTTTTTTTAAAATGATAATTACAACAGATAAAAGAGTTCTGGTCCGAAACTTTCTAGATAAAAAAGACTGGAGAATTTATATAGCCGTGGTGATAGGTATTACACTTGCAGGAACTGGAACTGCTTTTCTACTCTCAAGGAATATTCAATATTTTCGAAAACCCAAGAGAAGAGTTTCAACCCAAAAATGTAGTATTAAACCCCCCTCCCCCATATTACAACGCCCTATTCCACCCTTCTTTTTAATTCTCTCTCATATCTTATACAGTACATGATGAATCAACTGGTACCTATGAAACCATGACAGACACAATTATATCCGTCATGACGGCAGAGGTATTTCCTCTTTTCATGTTCTTTTTTTTTCTTTCTCAAAAAAAAAAAAAAATCATACAAACCATTTGATTGACCCCCCACATTCTTATTTAAGCAACGTTTAGCAGCCTCCAATGTATTAAAATCAAGGGCAGATACCGCCTTCAACCATAAGAATTACAAAGAGGCAATCCGATTATATACCCAAGCAATTCGATTTAAAGCCGACCCAGTGTTTTATTCCAACCGAGCAGCATGTTATGCCAACATGGAAATGCATGATAAAGTGTTGGAAGATTGTGATGTGGCTCTCTTGTTAAATCCTACCTATACAAAAGCTTTGAGTCGTCGTGCACAAGCCCTTGAACGAAAAGGAGACTTGGCCGAAGCTTTGTTTGGTAAATATATATAAAAAAAAATACACGATGCTTACCTGTACAGATATTATCTGACTTGCTCATCCTCCCCCCTTTTTATATCTAGATTACACGTCCGTGTGTATCTTTGAAGGCTTCAAGAATGAACATAATAGGAAATCCATGGAAAAAGTATTAAAAAAAATATCGGAATTAAAGGCAAAAGAGTTGTTAAAGGTAATGAGTTCGTTTCTCTTTTATCTTGTAATCTAACCCTCATTTCTTTTTAAAAAAAAAAGACAAAGCAACCTAGATTACCTTCTCCTACATTTGTAACTGCTTACCTTGACTGTTTTCATCCAGGTAAAATACACACACACACACACACACACACACACACACACACAAATAAACAAGAAATCTAAATGGGAATTTTAGAATCCGGTACAAGTATACCCTCCACAACAGACATACAAAGTGGTGACGCCTATTATGCAAAAGCAAGAAGAGCTATCGCTGAAAAAAACTACTACGAGGCATTGGACGATTGTGAAAGAGCTCTGGTATTGGGTTGCTCTCCACACTACATTGCATCCGCTCTAAATTTAAAGGGGACGTTGGTCTTCTTAAAGGGCGATGCTGAAGAAGCATTGCAATGTTTCAATCAATCCATCGAATTAGACCCTTCCTACGTACAAAATTACATTAAATGCTCCAATATATTCATGGAAAGAGGGGACATACAAGGTGCCCTACGACACTTTGAACAAGCCATCTCTATCAATCCCGTAGACCCCGATATCTACTATCACAGAGGACAAGGTAAATTGCATTTATATCGACTACCACAGAAAAAAAAAAAAAAAAAAAAAACTCCCCCCAGCTTATGCTTCCTCTCAACCTACCCAGTGTATTACATTAGTGGAAGTTACAAGGAAGCAATCAATGATTATGAAAGATGTATACAAATTGAACCAACATTTGTGTATGCCCATATTCAATTGGCCGTCACACAATACAAACTTCATTTAATCGCAAGAGCCAACCAAACATTCCAAGAAACCATCAAGGCATTTCCATTATCATCCGAAGCACATAATTACTATGGAGAGATATTGGCTGACCAAGGATGTATAGAGGAACCCATCGAGTTATTTGACAAGGCCATGTCTCTGGATCCAAAAAATCCTTTGCCTTATATCAACAAGGCCATGATCAAATATCAGAATCTCAATGACGTGGAAGAAGCGATTAATTTATGCAAAAGTGCCTTGGAAGGTATTTTTTTTTAACATGTGCAGATGTGTGTGTGAGAGAGAGAGAGAACTTTGTTGCTAATTCTTTTCGGGAGTATGTAGCTGACCCTGCTTGTGATGCAGCGGTTGCTTCACTAGCCCAAATGTATCTTGAACAAGACAGACATACGGAAGCTTTACCGTATTATGAAAAAGCGATTGATCTAGCTCGAACCGAGGCTGAACTTCAACTGGCGGTGTCTTATGTGGAAGCAACCAAAATGCAAATCAGGTATTTTTCAAATCGATGAATAAGGGGTTTCCATCACACATAGACTCATTCCCAGAATTAGATTTACAAAGGCGTATCCCAACGCAGCATCCAAGTTAACAACACTGAAATAAGATAGAATAATAAAATGTTGAATACATAAACTTTTGGAAAAAATGTAGGATTCGTTATTTTACTATTTGCAGACACGCGTCCGAAAAACAGCATAGTTGAGTGACTGTTTCTATTTTAAACCCAGATACCTTTTTTTGCATGATTGCTGCGCTTTTTTTTTTTTTTTTTTACACAGACTGTGCAAAGGTATAAATAAGGACTATTTTTTCGACGTTTTCTTTTCCTTTTCTTCTTCTTTGTCACTCTACTGCACGCCCAAAGGGATGTGTACTAGCGTTTCCAATCGTGCTTCTGCGAAGCATTGTCGGCATTTTCATATGAAGGCAGTGTAAGCAAGTCAGGGACAAGGCCAGCTTCGAGTTGTGAGCATGACTGTAGACCTGTCGAGCATGGAGGGCCTATAGTAGGGGACCTTTTTTTTTGGGGTGAGGTGGGATTAACTACCCATCTCATTCCCCAATCATAAACATCTTAAGGTGTGAAATCTCTATAGATTAACGTCTTGTTCATTTAAAGAACGTGATGGTTACTCATCTTTTGCTTTAGGAGATGCGCTTTTATGAGAAGCTTCAAGAGAAAAAAAAGTTGTCATTAGAGCTAATTATATACATTAGCCAGCATTGACCTTTTTTTTTTTTTGCCCCAATGCAGAGACTTTTTTTTAATGATTTCTTTGTTCGAACATGACATCACTTCATATAATCAAAGTCAAATCGCATTAGTTAATGCGGCCATTGTATCGTCGCATCTACCTTGATCCAATCCTACAGCATAAAATACGTCTCTATGGGATGTGTCAAGTTTTAAGAGTTCTATAAGCAGTCTCATAGTATCCCGCTTAAAGTATAGAGACACCCCTCTCTCTTCTGTCAAACACGCGGGATCGGGGATTTGCAAATGGTCAACATCTGAGATTGAAACAGTCGCTCTTCTCAAAGTCTCAAAAGTCACAATGAGTGCAGAAAAAAAAAAAAAAAAAAAAAAAACCTTTAAAATAGGCCAAAGGAATATTTTTTTTGACGTGTTTTTTTTTCTTTCTTTTCAGACAAAAAATAAATTTTTTATATAAAAAATGTCAGCCGAAGATCTTATTAACGATGATTTCATGATCCTTGATGAAGAGACCATGAAGGTTGCTGAAGAAGTCAGTGCCATTCAACGTAAGCTTATGGAACCTATTTGGTACAAGCGTCGTGAAATGGTCAAGAAGATCCCAAACTTTTGGGGTCAAACCGTAAGTTTTTTTTTTTCTTTTTTACAAAAAAGACAAGTTTGTATAGAAAGAGATCAGGCCTTGACCGTTCTGTTTTTTTTTTTTGTATGTGTGTGTGTAGATTGGGAACTCTCCCTTGTTCGGTATTGAACCTACCGAGAACGATATTGAAGCCTTGGAGAACTTGACTGATTTACACGTTGAATATGATAGTGAAAAGCCTAACTACCGTAAGGTTACCGCCGTAAGTGTTCCCATGAAACCTCCCCCATAAAAAAAAAAAAAAAAAAAATTATTTTTTCCTAATTTTTTTTTTTTTTTTATAACCAAAAAAGACTTTCAAAAACAATGATGTCTTCAAGAACCAAACTTTAGTCAAGGTATGAAAGTGACATGGGTGGATCGTAAATGAGAAAGGAAAAAAAAAAGAGTATGTCACTTACAAGTAAATTATAGGAATTCTCTGTTGATCCTGAGGATAATGCCGATGTTATCTCCAAGTCCACTATTGAATATCACGAAAACAAGGTAAGCCAAAAAAAAAAAAAATTTTAGTTGCATTAATTATTAACACCGAAAAACTAACTTTTTTTTTAGGCTCCCAATAATAAGCGTAAGGCTGATCAAGATGACGATTTTGCCGTGTCCTTCCTTGAATGGTTCGGTGATGACGATGTTCGTGTTGGTGTCATCCTTAGTGAGGATATCTTTCCCAATGCCGTCGAATATTTCCAAGGCCCCGAAGAGGAGGATGATGATGAGGATGATGAGGATATTGAGCTCGGTAGCGATGAAGACTCTGATGGTAAAATAGATACACATATATTTACAAGTAAATACTAAATTCATCTTTTTTCCCCATTATTAGACGATGAAGAGGTTCCTCAAAGCAAAAAGTCCAGAAAGTAGATTCTTTCTACTCATTTTTAAAAAAAATAAATCATACATTCACACACATCCCATTCACCCCATATTTATCACTCTCTCTTTTTTGTTTCCCTCAATAAAATAAAATAAATACAAACTGTAAATAAACATTAACTTTTTTTTTTTTTTTTTTTTTTGCAGTTGGTTTTTATTTGAAAAGGATAAATAAATGGAGAGAGAAAATAGAGAATAGCTCCCATAATTTAAACCTTGAAACCACGAGAAGCACGCTTACCACGAGCCTTTTCGAACTTTCTACCCTTGGAACGAACGAAGGGCTTCTTGTTCTTATGGGGACCCATACCGAAATGCTTAACAGACTCACGAGAGTTCTACACAATAATAATAAAAAAATTAGCTCACTGCTTCTGCTCATTACCCCCCACTTTTTGTCTTTTTTTTTTTTTACCTTGGCACCACGGACGAGGACAGTGTTGGCACCGGTAGGAGCACGGAGAGCCAATTGATCCAAGGTCAAAACTTCACCACCAGCCTTCAAGATACGAGCTCTGGCAGTCTTGGTGAAATGAAGAGCGGCAACGGAAAGCTTGGGGAGGTCCAAAAGACGAGAATCGTCAGTGACAGTACCGACAACAACAACAGTGTTGTTACCCTTGGCGTTCTTGACAATGCGAGAAACGGTAACGGGGGGACGGTTGACACGAGACATAAAGAGACGCTTCAAGACAACCTTGTTGAAGTTGGCATCAGTACGACGAGCGAGGAAACGGTACAACTAAAGAAAAATTAAAAAAAAAATGTTTAATGTCTGCATTTCTTCAGTGTGTATTGTTTGCTTTTTACCTTGACGAGCAAGGCCAAGTAGACGTTCTCGGACTTGGGAGAAGTACGGTTGGTGTTCTTGACGTGATGGTTCTTTAAGTCAATACCCTGAAATAATTATAAATTTTGTCAGTATAAATCAGCTTCATTGGAATTTTATATGCAACCGAACATTTTAGAGAGAAAAAAAAAAAAAAAAAAAAAAAGAACAGATATAGGGATCCATCCATCGCATCCATCCATTTTCAAAAAAAAAGTCGTTGCATATGTGCTTCTCTTTTATCTCTGTAAGTCTACTGTACCATTGTAACAGATGTTTTGACAGCTGAAGTAAAGAAGGATCTATCATTTGTCGCCCCCAAGCTGAGTGTCTATACTACACCTCCTTTTTTACACCGTATACATTTTTTTTTTGTGCCCGTTGGCCCGGCCACTCTTCTTTTCTCTCTCCCCCCACTCCCCACCCCCCAAATTGGGAAAACGAGGGCAGTCACTCTCGAATAATAACAACAACCAAAAAAAAAAAAGGGTCTCCCCCCACCCCCCTTTATTATATCTTTATCTCTCTCTCTCTCTCTTTACATATACACACTTTTTTAATAAAATGGAACGAATCGATCCATTATCTCTCATTAGTCAAATGAACACAATTTTAGAAACATGCAATAAGGTGCAAAAACGCATGCGAGATAAAGAAACAATGCGAGAAGTCGATTTAGAGAGAAAAATACAAAGCCAAGATAAACGCATAGCACAACTCGAAGGTATGCATCCTAAGCCCTTCACTTTAGGTCCAATACTGAACTCTTCTTTTTTTAACTGCCAGATAAAAAAAGAAGCCTGCAGCGCGACTTTGAACGACAAGAAAACACAACTAAAGAACTTGAACAAAGTAACTAAATAAAATGACACCATGCCGGAAAAAAAAAAAAAAAAAAACTAACGATTCCCCCATTGGGTATATGAAGAGGTGTCTGAACTCCATGAAAAAGAAATATCATTACGAACATCAGAAATCAAGCGAAAAAACGAGCTCGTAGTGAAAGCCAATGCCGAGTTAGAGGCAAAAATCAATGAAAAACGACGTTTATTAGAACAACAGCGTATGGAGAATACAGCAAGAAAATCATCAGCTCAGGAAAATAACGAAAAGTTATCTACGGAAGTGAATGCTTGTAACAAGCAGCTACAATTACACATCAGCCCTATGAAAGGTTTTTTTATATTGGTTAGATATATAGTCAAGAAGAAGCCACCTAATATCTCTTGTAGAAAATCACATCAAGTTCTCATTCAAGTGCATCAACCCAACCGATCCCGAAAAAACCTATTATTTCGTGTTATATCTGGAAGAATCCGGACTCTACAAAGGTAAATAATAATAATAATAATATATATACAGCATCATCTCGCTACTTTTTTTTTTTTCTTCTTTCTTATTCTACCTATAGTTACTGAATGCGAACCCACATTACCCAACGTGGAATCACTTATATCTAATTTAAATTCGGATCGCGACTTGTACTCTTTTATAAAACTAATGAGAAGAGATTTTGTAGCTTTAGACCGAACACACTTCGATGCTATCCAATAGAGACTCTTTCAAACATTAATAATGTACCTGATTTTTTTTTTTTTTTTTTTTTTTTTTGGAGACCCACTATTTAAATAACCGATGATCGATGACGTCCTACACAACCATTTTTTTTTTTTTGTTGCTGGCCCTGGGCTGCGCGGGGGAATTTTTTGGGCAGCTCTCCCAAATTACATATTTTTTTTTTCCTTTCAAAAATATCCTTACATTTAACATAAAATGGTAATCTCTTTTTTTTTTAATTGAAAAAGAAATCAACATCGTATTGAAGAAATAGTCATTAATCGAATGAATTGTTCAAATAAATTAGGGTGCTGTTAGTCGTTATCCTTATCCTAAAGATGTTTGGTAAAAAAAAAAAAAAAAAAAAACTGTAAAATCTAGATTCTACGACCATGGTATTAAACCATGTTTTGCTTGTATAGGTCTCCTGCCGGTGGTTGGTGGTCCAGACCCAAGACTTGGAAGTCAAACACAGTCATTGCCGCTCTTGGTATGGCTGTCACTCTTGGTGCTGTCTGGAGAGTCTCTGCTGAAAAAGAGGTGAGTGCATAAATACCTTCACTATTTGCCTTTTTTTTTTTTTTTTGACGTACTCATTAAACCCTTTCTTTTACAATAGGTTCGTTATCAACAACCCAAGCGTTGGATCCCTTCCATGATGGTAAGTCTCCCCCCCCCCACACACACACCTTTATTTCTATCTTCGAATAGATGTATCTTTTAACACCAATTTTTATTAGTGGGCCAAGCAATACAAGGATCAAGAATAAATATAAAATTAAAGACAAGAATAAAAAACCTCTCTATATATATACATATATTAAATCTCTCTTTTTTTATTATTATTATTATTGTTGTTGTTGTATAAACATTTTTTATAATTCATCTTTGCTTGCAAAAACGTGTTCAACAAATGTAGGTGTTTCAGTAATAATCGTAGTAATGATAGCTTCAATAGTGGCAGAAGGTGAGAATGTGGCTACATTGTCAGCAGTAGTAGTAGTAGTTGTGGTTTCAGCGGAGACAGGGTTCTTATAGGCATCTTCTCTCGCTTTAAAGTAAGGATCCAGATCAAGCACCGACATCAACAAGAGGAGAAGACCTGCAACAACCAATGCCAACAAAAGTGTATACAATGGGTTAATAGACAAGGCATTGTTGAATTGAAGTGGGAGAGAAACAATACGACAGGTAGTATCCGCAGATGCACTTGCTAATAATCGTCTATCGGGACTAATAGCGATACTTGTGATTGAAAACGTATGAGCGTCCTTTACTTTGGTAAGTACTTTCAGTGTTTGAGCATCCAACAGAGTTATACTGAGATCAGCTGAAGCAAAAGCTAATACAGCACCATCTTGTCCAATCGTAAACGCAGTGATAGGTTTCGAACTGACTTTGGATATCTTGACTTGATCGAATGAATAGGCATCATATTTGACAATGTAAGCACCAGGCTTTGTAATACCATTCACCACAGCAAAACCAAAATCCTTTGTGTAACCCCGACCATAGCGAAAGGCCCTGAATTGCGTCTTTTCGTTTTTAACCACAGTGGTAGCAGAAATTGTCTGCACAGTCTGACCGACGTTTTTGCCACGTAAATTAATCAATCTTAAACCGTCTCGTAAGACACACGTTAATTTTTCCTTTTCAAGATTGATATCCACATCCAATACTTCATCATCTGTTGAAACCTGAATGGGTTCACAAATCGCTTCGAATTCGGGATATCTGAACACATTGACATATCCATCTGTATTTCCCGTAGCTACTAAACTACCATCCTCACTAAAACGTACTACCTTTTGATAGTCCTCTTCCTTTTCACTTTGCAATGTGCTCAACGCCTTTTCTAATTCAAACCTATCCCCATTTTTTTTTTTTAGTTACCAGAATCAATTAGATAAAACAAAAACAAAAACTTTACTTGTCGTGTGCAATTTTGAAGTGACGGCAGTTTGTATTCTTGCGGGCTATCATGTCTTCCACTGTGCTATTTACACTTGTAACAACATAATCTTGCTATAAGAGACGGGGTTAGTTAGACGAATTGGACATGCAAGCAATGACTCCTTTTTCTTTACTCTAGGATGAACATCTAAACACATGGGCGCGTCTTCCCCCTTTTCAAATTCAAAAGTAGCATCTTCCTCTAGATCCTTTCTACGCACATCGACCTTAAATGAAGACTAAAATACTTTTCTTTTTAGTACGTGTGTTTTGTAAGAAAAAGGTAAAAAGTTGCCCTTTACCAACTTGTTCTTGACACCTGAGCGAGTATTACCTCCACCTCCACCCAAAATTAACTGGTTCGATGAGGTAAATGCAAGCCCAAAGATGGGAACTCCAATCGTTACTTTAAAGGTAGGACAACTCATGAGTAAAAAAAGAAAGAAATAAATGAAAGAGAGAAACACGACAACCCCAAAACCCTATTAAGTCTCTTTTTTTTTAAAATAGCGCTAAATCTTTAAATTTCTATGTACACATAAACAGCCCCTCCCTTTTTTTTTTATTTATTTATTTTAAAACAATAAATTATTCTTGATAGTTCAAGAAGCCTTGCCATTTCTTTGAATATTTGCCATCCACTTGAAATCCGTCAGTATAATTACCAAATGCTTCTTTAATCTGATAAATAGCCTCACGTAATGCTATAAAATAAACAAAAAAAGTTAGATTTTCTTTCTCTCTCGTGACCAAAAAAAGTTCTCTACCCATCATCACAGCCTCGGTCTCTCCAGAAAGTACTTTTTCATTCAATAATTGACTATAGTGAGCGGGTGGAGACTGCACATATCTTTCAACTTCCATTAAACATCCCAACAAATGATTCAAGACATTTCCAATATCATTTTGAACGTATCCATAAGGGTCCTCCTTCAACGATCCAGCGGTTAAACAACCCAACGCTTGTACAGCCCAAAGAAGCAATTGATACTTGTTAAACACACCTTGAACTCGGCGTGTCACAGTTTCTGCATAAAAAGGCTCAAACATACCAGCACGGCCAAATCGAACTTCCAATCGCTTTAACATATCCACCATATCGCTTTGACGAATCCATTGCAACGGTTTGCTAATCACGGTTTCCCCAGAAGGTCCCTCTTGGGCTAATTCACTTAGAGGCGATAATAAACTACCGGTACGATCATCATAGTAAACTTGGTTCTTCTTTGGCGTACTAAATACATTACCATTGGAAAATTCCAATCGATGACGAATGTTCTTTTCAACAGGCTTTGTGACAGTAATGGGTGCTACAACTAGACTCTTTTTTCTTTAATAAAAAAAAAAAAAACTCCTTCCCCTTTCCCTTATCAATGACCATATCCATTTATCCTTTTCCCACCACCACCACCACCACCCTCTTTCCCTATTTTGTTTGTTTGGTTTGTTTACCTGGTTGAACTCCGTTATATTCAATATCTATCTTGCTTCGGAACTCTTGAATCACTTGGAAACATTGTACCATAATTTTATACCATGCATTATCTTGTAATTCATTTCCCGTTGTCTTGAATAATTCTTCGCGTTTGCTGGGACATTTACTGGCAAGTGTGGCTAATTCGGAAAATGCAGAAACCTTCAACTGCTCGTCTTTCTTTTCCTCGAGTCCCTTAATAAGGCATTCGAATTGATTGGCATAGGGATTGGTGCAAGGTAAAGTCTAAAACAGAAGGAAGAAAGGTGGATTAAATATACACAGTGAAGCTGAAAAGAGAAACGAGACACTTACCAAAGAGAATAATGCCTCATATACACGGTTGGAAATATTGAATACACAGGTTGAAAGAATACCTCCCACTGTCAAACGAAGGAAAAGGTGCAAATCAAACCAATGAAACTTGATGATAGGTGCGCTCAATACCCTACACCAAAGAAATGGGGGGGGGGTTAGTAAAACTTGGGATCCGTATAATCTTTGTGTTTGAATTCCTCACCTTGTAAAAAGTCCAAAGAAACGAGCGATAGAATAATAGAAAAATACATGGAAAAAGATAAATGTCACATAAGTCATTGCGAAAGAGTACAAAGCTCTCTTTGCTGAATTACAAAGCACAGTTCCAAGACTTGTCTTGATATCATAAAATGCTGGTTGCTATCCACAAAAAAAAAAATATAGGGTTAGAAAATGAACGTCATCTTTTTTGAGGGGCGAATTATTCATATTACTTTAACATTGAGTGCTTGAAGAACATGCGTTCTTTTCTTGACATAATCGACGGTATAGTTGAATCCCAACATGATGGCGTATACACAAATAAAGATATTCTCCTCATTCAATTGACGTGCTCCTGTATAATGACTATACATTCAAAGATTAGATTCAATATATTACAACTGCTTTCTTTTTCTTTTTTTTTACCCAGGGATGTTCAAGAGAAACCCAGCGGTATACTTCTCGCTCATCATCCAATATAAATAAGTACGGATAACGACGAGGTTGCCAATAGCATGGATAATAAATAAAAACAAGTTATCGAGCGAAATACAGTTGACAATGACGGTAGCGAGTCTACTAGGATAAACAGGTTGCCAAACTACACATGAAGAGTTAAAAAACTAAGAAAATGAAAGAGGGACGTGGCGGAGGTGGTAGGGAAGGGGGAGGGGGGATGTGGAAGACTATAACTTACTTGTAGTATTGGACAAGCGAACGACAAAGGTAATACCACCAATAAGAAAGAGTAGCAATGAAAAGAAAAACGTCTTTAATGAAAGTACGTTTAAGAATGTATCTAGTATAACCAGAGAATATAAGTGTCCATGAGCTCGTTTTTCCTTTCTACTAAATACGTTACGATAATTGAAAAAGAAGCCTAATTGAAATAAGATTGCAAAGAACCCACAAAACAAGTACAATGTCACAAAATACTGTCGAGTTAATCGTCTCACCACAGATTTATAAGCACTCTCATACGAAGCACAATTCACTTTTCCTAGTGGTTTACTAATGGCAGCGGCTGGCTTTGGTAAGGAAGCTGACTGCATCTTTTTTTTTTAAGAAATGAACAATATAGACCACAAACAAAAAAGAAGAAAAAAAAAAACGCGACCTTCTTTTTTTTTTTGGGAGGGTTAGTCTGCGCACAAAAAAATGCGAGTCACGACATGAAGGTTTAAAGCAACATCATGCTTTTTGTATGATAAACACAATTACTATACTTTGGTAAGTTTCCGATAAGAATTTGCAAGTGTGGATAACATACATGGAGATATACTATGAGAATAAAGTCATTCAATACTATTTCTAACTAAGATTCAACTATTCCTTTTATAATCATCTCTGATGTGATAAAACAGTCCTTGTTTATCATTCTCTCCTGATTAAACAACGCCCATTTGTTTTTTGTTTTTGTTTTTCTCTTTCTTCTTTTAACACTATCTCTAATAAAGATATCGTGTTTTAAGGAAAGGGGAGTCAACCATATGTTTTTTCCTTTCTCTTGAGCAAATGCTTAAATATGACAGGCACATACAAAGCTATCATAAATTTAGGAATAAGCTTCCATACTGTTATACAAGATAGGTTGCATTCTAGTTTTTTTGCAGGGACGAATGGTTGATATATCGTGAATGGTGGAGCTGACTGAGGCAAGGCAGGCCTTAAGCGCGCTTCCTAGCTTTAGGCTTGGGGTTGATGGTGTGTCCACATAAAAGCATATCTATATTGACCACTTTTTTTTTTTTATAATTAAAGAAAAAGAGAAAATATCGTGTCAAATAATATTTTGATACTCTCCCTGGATTAATAAATCCATTATTCAAGATAGCTTAAGCAATTGGCTGATTCTTATCATATCTAGAGGTGCATTCCCGCAGCACAAATATTGACGCAGATATTTAAGTCAACCAAATCATCTTTGCCTAAAGATGAAATTCCATTCGTTGTACTTTTTTAGACAAGTCAAATGGAGAGGCTACAGCCCAAAAAAAAAATCAATGTAGCCAGGTTCATGAACTTGCTCGTGGTGACATTGGTCGACATAGAAAACGATCCCAAAGTCCATGTTGGACCCGATTATTATCAGACACCTGCCGTGTTTTGTTGTTCCCTCAGATTGCGCAGAAGAACTTGAGCATAAGTTTGAGCAGGGAGACATTGGCCTGCCCAGCTTAACATCAACTGCGTCAATTGACATCACAATTAAACAAAACATCGCCTTACAAACCATGGCGAAGTAGCATTAGAAACTTCCACACGACGTTGACAATGCCAAAAGCAGTATTTATCTTGTGCAGCTTTCCCACAATTGGATTTGGGTTCATGACTCAAGCTCACTCTCCGTGATCCCATCGCACTTACTACAGGTCTTTGGAGCATCTGTAATCAGCGCTGAGAAGTTGACAGCTGTCTTAAAAAAGAATGGTCACTTTTTGGACGTGATTACCTGGAGACCTTGGTGTATAGTATAGGTAGTAGAAGATATCAAGCCCGTATAGATGCTAAAGATGGAACCCATAAGTATTAGCTTCTTTGATTTATTTTTTATTTTCTTATAATAGAACATATGTATAATAAACATGTGTATTTAATCAACTGAGAGAGATGGAAGTATTTTACTATCGAGGTTTCGAAGGATTAAAGATACAAAACTTTCCCTGAGGGATTGTATTTAAGAGCAAAGATGTATGCCAAAGAACAAATCACATAGGCTGTTTGCAAGAATAAATGGAATACCAAAAATATTTCGTCACATAGTAACTCGGTCGTTCTTTAAACACAATTGCAAGGTTACACCGGGACATTGGCTGAAAAATGCAGTAGTGGGCTGTTGACTAGTATGTTCAAAAAAAAAAAAGAATGAAGCTTTTACTCAAACACAACGGCAGTAAGTTCGCATGATATCCTCGTTGTAGTTACATTATTTCGCTTTTGTATGGGTTATAAATTTTAAGCGATTCATAGATTGACAACAGATTGGTGAACGCTAATAAGCCCAAAGTTATTAGTTTGAGGCCCCCAATGTCGATTAGTTCCTGTATATGTATACCCATAGGCAACATGTTTTATAATGTATAGGTGGTAATTAAATCTTGCAGATCCAAACAAGAGCAACTTTATCAAGGAACAGTACAGTAGTCTCTTCCCTAGTGATATGAAATAAAAAAAGAATGGATGGTTAGAAACCATTGACATAAAACCCCGTCATGCACCGGTTGAAGCTCGGATCCGCAATTTGAACTTGCGCCCATGTTTAGAAAATGTGAGTACACAACAACATTTTTTATTTTTTATTATTATTTCTTTTTCTTATTATCGCAAATATTAAAACTCAAAACAAAGAAAATGGAAACACCAGCCATTCCAAGCCAACAAGTCATTGAAGAAGAGCCAGTGCGATTAAGTGAATCTTCCTCTTCAAGTACCTCTTCAAGCGTCTCTTCTGAAGAGCACCCACTCCAGACACCTACCATTCTTGTTCAAGACGAGTTCACTGACGACAGAACTTTGCTTGACGATCAAGGTAGACCAAATATCAGCCGTGCTCCATCTGTCGTGGCTGAGGTAGACACAGATACTTCGCATGCCAAGGTAAAGCTATGACAGAAGAAGCTTTTATATAACATGTACTAAACCATTGCTTATATAGGGCTTTTACAACGTCTCGGATTCCAAGGATGTCGTCGATTTGGAGGTCGTAGGTCAGTTACCCGACTGGTTAGTCAGTGAACATTATACTGTCGGACCTGGAGTGTACGACGTACGTTACTCCCGAAAGATTGAAATTGATAATGTACTTCAAAGTGCTACTTCCACCTTTACTTTAGGTCATTGGTTCGATGCGTAAGTTTGCTTCACATTACCCCATCCTCATTTGCACATTATACTTAAAAAAAAACAAACTTTTAGACTTCCTTTGATCAATCGCCTTGATATCAATGGTGAAAGAAACACTGTTACTTATCGCCATCACTTACCCAATAGACGATTGAACGAAAAGATTCGTGATCACCATGGTTATGCGCCCAGCTTTCCTGCAGGTTTATTCAAGACCAATCCTAACCAAACCATGCTAATCAAGTTTTTAAACAACGGCAAGAAGCCAAAGCCAGATCGTGTCCCCTGTGGACAACGTATCAGCACATATATACCTGGTATCGAAGGAAGATTGTTCTGTCAAGATTTTGCAAACCACGTACGTAATCCTCTTGTTTTTTTTTTTTCATTTATTTCTCTTTTATACTAAACTAGCCTTTTTTTTTTTTAAAAAAAAAAAAATACAGGTTCAAACATTAGATCCTTTTGATTTATCTCCCTCTGGTCTTCAAACCTGGGATGAAATTAATCCTGAATTCAAAGGTTATAGTTCATGTCCCAATGGTCAATATGATTCCTTGACAGAAGAATACATTAACTTTACAATGGAGATTGGATACAAGTCCACAAAGTATCATTTCTTCTCCATTACAGACGGAGAACCCAAGGGTCGTAAAATCGCCACCATCTGGAATGCTCCCACTGGATGGGTCAATAACTTTGCAATCACGCCCAATTATATCATCATGGTTATTCATCCCATGCTGGCCAATTCAGGTGCGGTCAGATTTGCTTGGAGTGAAAGTATTTTGGATTCGTTCTACTTTGAAAAGTCAGAACCGACACTCTTTTATGTCATCTCTCGTAAGGATAACGATGTGGTTGCATGTTATCGATCCGAGGCTTCACTCTCTTTAAACCAGGTGAATGCTTATGAAGATGTGCATGGAAGTATTGTGATTGATATGGCTTGTTATGATGACGATCGTATACTCTCTCAATTAGCTACCGAAAGTCTTCGTAACCCTAAAGAAATGGGCAAGTTGCAACCTGCTCAAATCCGACGTTATATCCTAGGCAATCCTCAACGTGAAGCACACGATGTATACGTTGCCAATAATTCATTTATCCCCTCTGCTGTCAGTATTACCTCTCGTATCGGTTCTGTTTGGAATTACGTTACAGGAAGTTCTTATGCGCCCGAAAATGCTACGGGTTCCAGTGGATGGCACGCTTGGATGCCTATAGTTACCTTTGAACAACTGGCTGAAGCTACCTTGGAATTACCACAGATTAACCCCAATTACAAGATGCAGCAGCATGCGTTTGTTTATGGTCTTGGCTTTCATCAGGGTAGTCATGAAGAAGGTAAAATTTGGGATAGTATTATCAAGATTGTAAGTTGTTTTATTTTATTTTATCAATCCCAAACTCACTGCGTTATTTTTTTTTTTTTTTCGTATATATAGGATGTAAATAGTAAATCCGTCGTGGCTTCCTGGCACGAAGAGAATTGTTACCCAAGTGAAGCTCAATTTGTACCTAAACCAATTAAAGCAGGAGAAGATAAAACAGCCGAAGATGCAGGTGTATTGATAAGTATCGTTTTGGATTCTGCGCGCTCTACTTCTTTTGTATTAGTATTAAATGCACAAGATCTTGAAGTTATGGCTAGAGTCGAATTGAACAAGTTGATTCCTATTAGTTTTGCACATGGAACTTATAGGTTAAGAAGCACCTAAAAAGAAACCAAAAGGATGTTGCACCCTTTATTTCTCCCCTTTTTTTCTTTATATATATATTTCACCCTTCTTTTTTTTTTTCCTATTTTTTTTTTTTTTTTATATCCCAACTGTTATAGCTGAATTCTTATATATAAAATAGCATTTACATGTAAGGTTTTTTTTTTTTTTTTTTTCTTTGCTTCGATTTATTTTTTGCCTGCAGCGTTTATTGAAATTCATCATTACTACAAATATGAGAATTAATAAAAGCGAATGTACAATAAGTTCAGGGTGAATTTCCCTTTATTAAATTGTCATAAATGATATGCCAAAAAAGTTTATTTAAATTTTTTTTATTCTTGTTCACCTTTCCCTATTTCCTTCTTTTTTATATATATATTCTATTAAAATAAAAATCGGTTTTTTTTTATATATATAATATAGATGTATCCTGTTCACCCAACAAGTACAAACCATACTACCTTGTCAAATACACCATCCTCAATAAATTCACCCAGCCGACATGGTCGAAAGCTAAGTCACGTTCAGTTTGGAAAACGACCTTACAATTTACAAGATGAATATACTTCATCAGCCTTTATGATGCCCTTTGACGAAAATAAACAGATGGTAGGAGGCACAGACTCTACCATTGAAATGCTCAAATCAAGCTGTAGTAGCCAGGAAGAAAACCAATTAATTGACCCAGTAGTCCTACCTACGAAAAGACAACGACTGGTAAACTGGTTTTATACAACAGCTAATATAGGCCCATTTATTAAAGGAGATCATTGGCCTTTATTCACATATTTAGTCGTTGCGTTTACAGTCATTATATTCTCGGGCGAAATGTTACTTAGTAAACAAAGTTCAGGGGAGTTTTTCGAATTGGAACCCTTTAATTATATGCTAGGCCCATCCATGGAAATCCTAATACAATCGGGTGCAAGGTTTCCTCCCTGTATGAGAAAGGTAGAATCCATGCCGCCCGATCAAAGATACATTTGTTTGCACACCATCTCTCAAAGTAACCTTACACCTACCGCTGCCGCTGCCTCAAATCGAACTCAACTATCTCCCTTCAATGATCAACCATTAATTCTGTTAGACCCCGTAGTCAATATGACAGATCATCGTTTATTCAACCTCACTTGCTCCTTATCCACAATATGTGGCATGTCGTCGTTTTATCAGTACCGCATACCAGATCAAACCTATCGGTTTTTTACGCCATTATTTATTCATACAGGTCTAGTTCATTTATGCATCAACATGGTTGTTTTAATTATGCTGGGTGTCAAAGTTGAAAGAACAATCAATTCATTACGGTTCACATGTATGTATGGATCACAACACGTGGGAGCATATCGCAATGCTGACCAATTTTTTTTTTTTTTTTTTGATATGATAGTGCTCTTCATTGGGTCTGGAATGTTTGGACATGCTTTAGGTGCCAATTTTGCACCACCCACTTCACGTAAGCTTAGCATTTAAAGAGAACAATATATATATTCTCATTTTTATTGCAACAACAAGAAAACTTATGTCATTGTTTCTTTACACAGCATTTTTGGGTTGCAGTAGTTCATTATTGGGTCTTGCAGGATTCTTGTATACAGATCTTATGATGAACTGGAAGACACTAGAAAAGCCTATTTCCAATTTATTCAAATTAATTGTGATTACAGGACTCTGCTTCTTTATAGGATTAATACCGGGGTAAAAACCAAAAATAGGAATAATCTGATATCAAATTCCATTGTGAACTCATTTATTTTTTTTTATCTTAAAAGAGTCGACACGTTTTCACATATTGGAGGGTTGGTGTCTGGAGTCATACTGGGTTTCTTCCTAACACCTGTCAAATGGTGGCCTAAACCAGCCAAGTGCACGAATTTTAAAATTGTACTGGTATACATTCTGAAACTACTTTGTGGCTGTATATTTGGCCTAATGATTGGATTATTGATCCATCACTTTTCTACCAGTAAACTAGACCAAGTAAGTTTCGAATTGTTATTAAGAAAAAAAAAAAAGTAAATACGATAATTAATTTTTGATTAGGTGTGTCCATACTGTAGATATATTTCATGTTTGCCTATAAACGGCTTTTGTGATTAACTTGTAAAAATAGTTTATTAATTGTAAAATTATGGGAGGGTGGGGGTGACGAGGAGAAGAAAGTAGCTTTTTTTGAAAAAATAAAATAAAAAAATTAATGTTTATTCATACACTATTCTAAACCGCACTTATTGTCATCGGCTTAATCTCAGATAAGAGAGATTCCCGCTTGATTTAAATGATATAAATTATTAAAACAAGAGCTGATTAGCATCAGAATGAGATAACATAATAGGTTGTATCTGCACACATACAGCACTTTTGATCAAAATTTAGCCAGTGTGAATATATAAATCCATGTATTGATATTAGTAAAACTCATTTTACCCAAAAGAAAAAAAAAACTATCGTGTGGTCATAAAAACCAAGGCTTTTGAGACACGCATAAGTTTATCTTTACTTTCCAAGAAATTTCCCCAGTTGCAGGTTATCTTTCTCCGGCATAATTGAGTAACTACCGCAACCCTTAATATCAAATATAATATCAGTGTCTCTTTGAAGTCATTATAAAATTAAAATATAAGATATAAATTACTCAGTAATAAAGCATTGTTTGTATTGGGTCACACCTTTTACTAATTATCTAAAGACTTCATTTAATGATGCTAGATCGATATAACTCATAATTATTTAATGATTCTGTTTTTTTTAAAAAAATTGCGAGCTATTTTTGTTAATAAAGAACTACAAGCACGCATTTTTGTAAAAAAGCCATGAGATGAACTACAGAAAAAGATTGAATCTTCAAGTCCTCTTCCCCCGCCCCCTTTATTTTTAAGCCTTGTAGGAGGTATTAAACGAGTAAACATGAATTGTAATTCACAAGATACAAAGTAATCAAAGCCACATTGCATTATTACACCAAATCATCACCACTTAAAGCTGCATTGTAGTTCCCTGAATTATATCATTGCTTTACCTCATCTGCTCATGGGGTTTTTATTTATACTATTATTATTTAAATCCACGGGTACCGTAAAGGTATTTAGCAATGACGGCGATTTTTTCTTTTTTGGTGATAACGTTTGTCTCTAAGATACCCTAATTGGCTTAGTTCCAGCGCCCCGGGTGTATATTATCCTTTCCGTGTTATCAAAAAAATCCCTTAATTTTTTTTTTTTTTTTACCAATCAAACATCAAAACATAGTTTGACCGACTAACTGCTTTTGTTGCAGACAAAATCCCGAATAAATCAACATGGACTTGCTTTTTGGGAGGTGAGATTGACTTTTGTTTTGTATAGTTACAAGCCTTCTTTTTTCTTTTTCGAAAATATTAAGGGTCATGTTGTGTTACAAGTGATTATTACCATGTACCTATTTTCTGCTTATGATATCAAGTAGAAATCATTACAAAGATGATTATATTATTATAATAGTTCAAAGTTTAGAGTAACGAAATGTCCCTTGCCAATTGCACGTCCCCCTATATATATATATATATATATATATATATACATATTAAAAACTTTTTTGTCTCTTTGATAAGCAGAATGATAAGGTTAAGATAGGCTTTCATGCCCCATAATGTTGTTATAAAATTTGGGCTTCTAATAAAAAAAAAAAACTATTGCCGCAGACATAATCGCCTCTGCAAACTGTAACTGAATTGTCTCTATCTCAGCTACTTTTACAAATGAATTTATATTTGTTACACATATTAAATGTAAAAAAATGTCATTGCAGCATCCCACCAAAATATTGTGATATTATGATACGATCACGTTAATTAAATGTTTATACCCAAACTGAGTATAAGAAATCAGTCACCTAATATTTTTGAAATTGACAATATACGATTTACCTAATCACCCATAACCAGGAACCTGAAAAAAAAAAAAGAAACGTATTTTATGTTGCTACTAATTGGTGCACAATTTTTTTTTTTTTTTTTTTTAGTTCCATTTCCTAGCCATATGCCCTGAAGGTTACATGCACCCTGAAGGAGGAGTATTAATAAAATCGGCTGACACCTTGGATGTTTTGACAGTGCTGCTAAATTAATAATAATAAAAAAAAGTATAAACAACAAAAATTACAGGTCTAAAAAAAAACAATTCAAAAGTCAGAGAGAGAGAAAGAGGAATTCCGCATCCAGCGTAATATAGTGGCACGTTATTTTTAAATGAACTTTAGATTTGAGATAAAAGACTATTTTGGACTTTTTGATCAAGCGATAAGGTTATTTCTTTATCAGTAAAATAAAGCAGACAGAAAAAAGTACTCGAGACTGATTTCGGGTGATGATTTGTGTTTCTTTGAACAAAGAAATAAGCAAAATTCTGTAATTTTTTTTTGTTGTCATACCCGTATTTTTTTTTGAGAAAACCTTATTTGTCAAAAAAAAACAAAAAAAAAAAAAAACGGGAACTGAAACTTGTGCAATATAAATATTCGCAAAAAATTATCTTTTTTCTTTTCTTTTTTTATTATATTTTTAATACACATAATAATTTGACAGAAAATGGCTGATACAAATCTTCGTGAACCCGAAATCAGTTCAAACAACTCTAAAAATGCAACACAGATCAATTCAGCAGTCATTCACAAGACAACAAGTCTGCCAACACCGAGAAATTCAATCGATCTCTTTCCAACCACAAAAGGTAAATAAACAAACAAAACAAATGAATTCATATTTCATGCAATGATTAACACTCCTTATAGTTGTATCTACACCATCTACCCCTACAGAAAATACAGTCCTGTCAAAAAAAGTTGATTCATCAGAGGAGTCAATACCGCAGTCAAAGCAAGTCAAGCCAAAACCCATATATACACACGAACTTCCAGTCAACTTTTTCGGTTCTCATTCACCACCATTACCACTCTCTCCCTTAGCATTTGCATCTAAAAGAAACACACCTGTTTCTTCACCGCAAATTCACCCAACCATAGACACACTTGTAGAGCCTACCGAAACTTTGGATCTCCACAAAACTCCTAAAAAGGATGATGTATTACCACCGTCATCATTACCAGATCAGTATATGCTGACCAAATCAAAAAAGTTTCCAAAAACCCACATGTTATCTTTAGAGGACTTTGATATCAAGCAAACTGTTGGTACAGGTTCATTTGCCCGAGTGCATGTTGCCAAAAGTAAAGCCAACGGAAAATACTACGCCATCAAAGCCATCAACAAGAAGGATTTAATATCAAGGCGACAAGTAGAGCATGTTCACAACGAGCGGGAAGTTCTCAGTGTCGTATCTCATCCATTCCTCGTCAAATTTTGGGGAACCTTTCAAAGCGAGACACACGTTTTTTTCGTCATGGATTATGTGCCTGGAGGAGAACTCTTTCGATTGATCAAAAACAAAAAATTGGCCGAGAAGGATGCCAAGTTTTATGCTGCTGAAGTCACATTAGCCATTGAATATTTGCATAGTATCAATGTCGCTTACCGAGATTTAAAACCGGAAAATATCTTACTGGATCAGCGTGGACATGTCAAGATCACGGATTTTGGATTTGCAAAACAAGTAGAGGATGTCACTTGGACTGTGTGTGGTACACCAGATTATTTGGCTCCGGAAATCATTCGTTCCAAAGGATACACAAAAGCTGTGGACTGGTGGGGACTTGGTGTATTAATTTTTGAATTACTAGCAGGGTAAAGTAGTATTATTTATAAATATATATATATATTGATTTATATTGACACTTTTTTTTTCTTTCTTATAGTCATGCACCATTTTCTGCAAAGAATCCTGTGGATCAATACCAAAAGATTCTCGAATGTGACATTACTTGGCCTGACCATTTCAGTGAGGAAGCCAAAGATCTGATACAAAACTTGCTCCAAGTCAAACCCAGCGAAAGATTTGGAAACTTAAAAGAGGGTGCGAATGACATTAAACAGCATGCATGGTTTAAATCACTCGACTTTGATAGAGTATTAGCGCGTGATGTTACACCTCCTTATGTTCCCAATGTCAAATACGAAGGTGATACCGGATGTTTTGCTTATTATGAAGAAATGCCATTACCCTATAATTTAATGCACACATCCAAAGCTTACTGTGATCATTTCCCTGACTTTTAAAAAAAACACTACAACATACACACTCAATGATACCATTTTTTAATTATAATAATAAAAAAAGAAAACTTGCATTCCTATACAGCTATATATAAAACGAGTTTCCCCCCAAAAAAAAAAAAACGGCCAAGGTTGATAATTGAAGTATTGTGAAATAAAAATAAAGTGCGATTACCTATCGCCAGGTCATTTAGACAATAAACATTGTGTATTTGTTTAGATAATTATCAAAAACAAGGGGAGCAATAAAATAAAATATGGTTAAATATAAAGATGTTGGGATTACTTTAATTTTGAGAAAGTTACACCCGTACGCGCGCCAGGTCGGTTTTATAAAATAACTAACAATTTAGCTTTAGATACACCATTTTAAAGGTGGTCGCGTGCTTTCTGTTTTGCCTCATTTTTTGTCATGTTATGTTTATTAAAATATACTTGATGTAGTGAGTAATTAAACTAATAAAGCTACTGTGTTGATGATTGTCAAAAAAAAAAAAAAAATACGGGGTAATATTTTTTTTTTCTTTCTTTCTTTGCTATATTTCCACACTGTGGTAATATAACCATACCACGTACGCTAGCTATCGCTTTGTTAAATTTTGTCTTTTTTTTTTTCCTAGACACTTTGCATATTGCGTTAAATGACATTGTAGCATCTGAATGACGGAAACCATGACAACGCATAATTTTTTTTTTTTTGTACTGGTAGAGATAAAAGAATATTTGTGGAACTTCAAACACCAACAAATTATGTGCCTTATTTGTCAATGAAGCATTTCCCCCGGACTTTGAAGCCTAGTTTTTTAATGGAAAAGCACAGAACTTGCTAGGTCTTTTGGAGGGTAAAAAAATGAAAAGCCACCAAATTACACCGCTCGAGGTTCCCAAAACCGGACGGACTTGGGAAGGATTTTTTTTTTTGAAAAAAAAAAATAAAGATCTCGTTCAAAGGAGAGGGGGTGGAGTTGAATTCTGTTGTTCTTTTTCATCATCATCTTTTATTAGGGAAAAATGTATCAAAGTAACCAAAACCCTTCCCTCTTTTTAGGAGGTGAACGTACTACCGGACAGGATGTTCGCGCAAGCAATGGTAAGTTTTTTTTTTTTGTGGGCATGCTTGTCACGACGCGTCATTCATGACAGATCAACTTACCTCTTTCTACTAGTCCTCGCCGCCGCCTCTATTGCAAATATTGTTAAAAGTTCTTTAGGCCCCGTCGGCTTAGACAAGATGTTGGTTGATGAAATTGGTGTAAGTATTTCCCCCTTCCAACAAGAAACTCTTCCAACATTTTTTTCTCATCATCATCCTTTTTTTTTTTTTCTTCTTCTCATCTAGGATGTGACCATCACCAACGATGGTGCTACCATTCTTGGTTTGCTCGAGGTCGAACATCCCGCCGGTAAAGTTTTAGTTGAACTTGCTCAACAACAAGATCGTGAAGTTGGTGACGGTACTACCTCTGTCGTCATTATCGCTGCTGAACTTTTAAAACGTGCCAACGAACTCGTCAAAAACAAGATTCATCCTACCACCATCATTACAGGTTACAGATTGGCTTCCAAGGAAGCTTGTCGTTTCATTGCCAACGAAATGGCCACTAAAGTCGATACTCTTGGTAAGGAATGTCTCATCAATGCCGCCAAGACCTCCATGAGTTCAAAGATTATCGGATCGTAAGTTGTTTTTTTTTGGAGAAAAAGGGGATGGATGGGGAGAACGAGAAGAAGAAAAATAAAATAAAAAAGAGGACTAATGTGTTATAAAGTGATTCCAAGTTCTTTGCTAATCTTGCTGTTGAGTCTATTTTGGCCGTCAAGTCCACCAACATGCGTGGTGAAACCAAGTACCCCGTCAAGGCTGTCAATATTCTCAAGGCCCATGGTAAATCTGGTCTTGAATCACAATTTGTTCGTGGTTATGCTCTCAACTGTACTGTTGCATCTCAAGCCATGAAGAAGCAAGTCAAGAACGCCAAAATTGCCTGTCTTGACATGAACCTTCAAAAGGCGCGTATGCATTTAGGTGTTAATATTGTCGTGGATGATCCTGATAAGTTGGAAGATATCCGTAAGAGAGAAATTGAAATCACAACCGAACGTATCCAAAAGATTTTAGATACCGGCGCCAACGTGATTTTAACCACAAAGGGTATTGATGATTTATGTCTCAAGCTTTTCGTTGAAGCGGGTGCTATGGCCGTCCGTCGTTGTAAGAAGGAGGATTTGAAGCGTATTGCCAAGGCTACAGGTGCTACTCTTGTTTCTTCTTTAGCTAACTTGGAAGGCGAAGAAACCTTTGAAGCCAGCTCTCTTGGTCAAGCTGAGGAAGTTGTTCAAGAACGTATCTCCGATGATGAATGTATTTTAGTAAAGGGTACCAAGATCCAAAACTCAGCTTCCATCATCTTGCGTGGTGCTAACGATTACATGTTGGATGAAATGGAGAGATCCCTTCACGATTCTCTTTCGGTTGTAAAGAGAACTTTGGAAAGTAACAGTGTTGTACCCGGTGGTGGTGCCGTTGAATCTGCTTTGAGCATATACCTTGAAAATTTCGCTACAAGCTTAGGTTCTCGTGAGCAACTCGCCATTGCTGAATTCGCTAATGCTTTGCTTGTTATCCCCAAGACCCTTGCTGTGAACGCCGCTAAGGATTCTACAGAATTAGTCGCTAAGCTTCGTGCTTATCACAACACTGCTCTTAATGCTGATGCAGATGATCGTAAGCGTGCCCTCAAGTGGTACGGTCTTGAATTGATCGATGGTACAGTTCGTGATAACCTCAAGGCTGGTATTTTGGAACCCACCATGTCCAAGATCAAGTCACTGAAGAGTGCTACTGAAGCTGCTATTGCTATTTTAAGAATCGATGATTTCATCAAGGTTGCACCTGAGCAAAGAGGAAACCCTGAGGATGATGGTCATGGTCATTAAAATGTTTTTTGTTATAAATAGTATATTTATCAAATAAAAAAAGAGAAAAAAAAAAAGAGAGAAAGAATTATATATTGTACACAAAAAGGGAAGAGGTTCTGACTACACAAAAATCAAGAGAAATATTGTACTTCTAATCCTATTGTACGAATTGGACTTGTGCTTCTTAAATCAGCAGTCAATCCTAAACTAAATAAGGTGTTCTTAAATCTTCCTTCCCACATCAAAGCAAGACCTTTGGTGAACCCCCAACGTGCTTTAATTAAACCCTCTAATTTCTCGGTACGATCTGCTGTCAATGTAATCATACCCTCATCCACTTCTGTCTCGATGGTCGGTGTCTTGTTTTTGGTGCGGTATTCGAATCCAAAGGCTAAATCACTTTCATAAGAATAGATGCTAAAATCGTATCTGGAACACATGACTAATTCGTCTGATAATTTAGCCACATAACTCGTAGACATGTGTCCCACAATAGGGTTCAATGTATAGGTGAAACTGATCGGTGGTGCATTGGAATTAGGTAATGTGCGATAACGAAAACCAGTAGACACTACTCATTTTTTTTTTTAGAACACAACGAGGACGACAACCTATATTCTTACAAAAAACTGCCCACTTACATCCACCACTTTTATCAAGAACACCGTAATATATCTCTGTGCCCAAGGACCATTGCCCTGTAGCTGAAGGCTGACCAATATTGTATAATGCTCGAAGACCCAAAAGTCCGTCGTCGGATGTGTATGAGCATTCAGAACACCATTTCCCCACGTCATACTGTAACTGCATAGCCACTTGAGGTGAAACAAGGGTACGAGGGCTATTGACAGCAGTGACGAGATATTGAAGGTGTTCGCTGATACGACGTACGTACATGGCTTCTAACCTAGCTCCTGGGAAGAACATGCGACCATAAAGCAAATAGTCGGGAGTTACTAAACCTAATGGGTTAACGATGACAACACAAAAAAACAATATTTCCTTGTGGAAAGCATTTTTTTTTTTTTTTTACCTTGGTAATCTTTTACATTGCTGGAAGGTTGCTTAACAATAATTCGAAATCGATCAATCATGTCTTGAAAATCAACGGTTGCACTTGTTCCAATTTCAAGAGGTTTTGAGGTATAGAGATATCCTATACTGCCATTGAGTGTCGGTAAAGCGTTTAGAGTATAAGAAGGTTTAAATTGAGGTGTTGGAAGTTTCGACATGACCAAGGATAAACCTCTTGGTGTGTGAAAATCAAGTAAAGCTCTTGACCACGAGCATAGGTTCGAGTACTGGTTTTCTTCGTTCCAGCCTGAAGAGCGGTAAAACCGCTTCAAGCAATATTCCATAAAGTCATACATAGTTTAAGTGTAAGGAAAAAAAAAGGGTGTGTGTGTGTGTGTGTGTGTGGAAAACCCCCAAACTTGGGAGACTTTTTTTTTTTAGGAATGGATAAACGATCTTCCTTACATGGACTCAAAAAACTCGAGTTTTTGTATTTCATCTTTCCTTCTTTTTTTTTTTTCATGGTCATCGCAGCTGGATTAGCAAGTGTAACATGCGTGGCATTTACGTTGCTCTATGTAGCTGGTTTCTATCTTTTTAAGCAACCTGGATCTCGTAATGATCCCAAAGTGATTCGAGCTCGATTCAAGGCTGTTACTGTGGCCTCCATAGTTTCAGCTTTGATTGTATGGTCTATGGTTGATAAACAAGATACACTGACTGTGTTAGGTATGAGTAGACCCAAGTTGTTTGCACACATCCTACGTCCATTATTGCTTACGGTCATGCTTTTTTGGGTCCCTTGTCCATCATGTTTTTCGATCGAGAGTTGCCGTTTCAAAAACACTTTGACTTTCATCGCGATGTAGTAGAGAATGTGACAACTTTGGTAGGACAGAGAAATTACATGGTAGCACCCTTGACTGAGGAATTTGTTTTTCGCTCATGTATGATTGCCGTATTATATCAAGCAGGTTATTCCAAGAATTACTTGATATTTATTTCTCCACTTTATTTTGGCATTGGTAAGAAAATGAAGAGGGGGGAGTATATAAAAAAAAAAAAAAGACCAGAATTTTAACCAATTTCAAATGCAGCTCACTTACATCATGCTTGGGATAATTATAATAAAATGAATCGAACCACGAGGGCTTTAAAGAATGCGATATTATCGTCCTCCTTTCAGTTTGTGTATACTACATTGTTTGGATGGTACGCTAGCTACTTGTTCTTGAGATCAGGCAATCTTATGCCTCCTGTACTAAGTCACTCATTCTGTAACATAATGGGTTTCCCTGATTTCAGTAGTATTAACCATCGATCCAGACTACAAAAAGCAGGTAAGAACGAAATATGAGACCCCCCCTCCAACAAAAAAAAAGAGCTAACAAAAAAAAAATTCTCTTTATATAGTAATTTATATGTGTTTTCCAATTGGTATTTGGTTATTTATTTACAACTTTCAATATTTGACTCATAGTGATTCAATCTACTGGTGAAGAAAAACAAAACAATCTCTCTCTTTCTTTCTTTTTATTTCTTATCGCTAGGTTTCTTGTCATGACCCAGCGTGTTTTCGATCAATCGCTTAGTACTATCTAGAACTAAATAAAACGCATCTCCTTTCTGAGCACTAGACCAAAACTTGCTGAAAAATGCTTGCTGATTACCATCTTTCCAAGAATCCATGTATCGTTGTGTAAGATGCTGTAGCGGACTAAAGGTCCTTTTAACTGCTTTTGTCACTAAGAGTTCAAAAGAAGGTTTTTTTAATAAGACAAATCAAAATGCATCTTTTTTTACGAATCGAATATTACCGTATTCACCCGAATGACCAAGCTCATCACCCAATTCCATTGTGTAGTAATCAGAAAATGTCTTTTTGGTAATATTTCCAGCTAAAAAAAAAAATACAGTTAGAATGGGAGAGGAAACTTATAACAACCATGAGAAAACATACCATCCAACAAATGCTCTTTACACCTTGTAGGAGTCTTTGCTATGGTGATCCATGTGCCATAGAACGGATTGAAAGAATAGGTAAGAGGTAATTTACCATGCTCCTGTAACAGTCTATCCTTTGTCATCTGCCTACTAGATCGTAAAAAGCAAATCATGCTGCATTCTTTTGACTTGTCAAATATCTCTTCTAATTCTTTTTGTACAGTTTCCTTCTTGTGTTCTTTCAAAGATCCATCTGTGGCAGCTAATAAGAAACAACGTTCTTTCCATTGGTTTGGGCTTTCTTTGGCCGATGCTCTGTTAAATGAAAGAACAGAGATATTCAGAGTAGACGATGTGGGATCTTTTTCGGTTAATGGCAAAGTGTCTGTTGTGGATGGAATATGATCTGCTTCCCCTTCTATTTGTTCTGCAGGTGGTTCTTCTGACCACCATGGTGAAGTCAATGTCGAACTATCTTGTTCTAATGGTGGTGGTGGTGGCGGTGGGCAAGGTAACGCATGTGGAGGTAACAAGCCTGATGTTTCATCGTTGTGACGTTCATTATTATTATCAGTTGTTCCAGGCATTTTTTATTTTTTTATTTTTAAAAAACGTATGTTATGAAGAGAGAGGGAAAGAAAAAAAATAACTATATTCCCTCTCTTATTTTTTTATTTCTTTTTTTAGTTTCTGAGCTGCATTTAAAAAACGATCACGTGTGTAGTGACGAAACTCGCTTAATGGGGGGAGGGTTAAAACCTCTCCATTGTATGGTGCATATGTAGAAACACACACATTCATTTTCTCTCTCTCTCTCTCTCTTTCCCTCGTTTGCTCTAGTTTTAAAACTTACAAAGTTGAACCCCCCCAACAGCTTAATTTAATACGAGTCTCAAATTACAGAATATGGTTAGTAAGCATTAGCATTCTCGGAACGAGCCGAAAGACTATTCATCTCTGTAGTATACTCGCACGCTTGTATCAACAGAATAACTGGAATGGGAGAAATAAACAAAAAAAGTTTCATCAGGTGGTGCAGAAAATAAGAGAGTCAATTGGTGTAAAAGTGAGGAGGCAGTCTTAAAGTGGTACAAGGCGTACATATTTGTGCTTTGACAGTGACTGGATCACTTTTAACTCTTTTTGATAAGCACTTTTCAAAGGATGCAACTAGTACATTGAATTAAATAATACACGCATTGCATCTCTTTACGGCATTTCTCTTTTTTTTTTTAAAAAAGAAAAAAAAGAAAAAAGTGCTAAGATAAGATAGATAGTTTATTTAGATGGACTTACTACAAAATCAATAAATTAGGTTTATCCAAATTCTTGTTTTATACTCGTCATACATTTATGCAATTAGTTGGAAAGGGTAGACAAGAATTAATGGTCTACTCGCTAGGAACAATTACGAGATGTGGATTCCTCTGTTCCTAGCAGCTCCCTAACACCCAACATGACAACTAGTTACTCATTTATCTCACGAGATAAATACATAGAGAATCATTAAAAGATGAAACTTGCAAGACTCCAAAATAACTCTTAATTATTAGATATATGGACAAAACTTCTTAGTAAAAGATCCGAATTATTGAGGGAGGAGGATGTTCTGTGTAGGAAATCCTGTAATAATTTTCTTATCTAACTAGAAATAGTATCCTGTCTGATGTGAATAAAATATCTATGATCTGATCAAATTGTCATTACTGAGTTGACCATAAATCCAGCATGTGTTTGTTTTTATTAAAAAAGGATTCGGATACCCCTGAATAATAAAAAAGTTTACCTGCCTACTACACAAGTAAATTTTTGTGATTGACGTAATTGATAAATACTATTTTTCTCCCGTAAATCTGAAAAGTGACAAAACTATTGTTTTGATGGAGGTTGACTGACAACGACAGCTTTTGGTGGGACATTAGTCATGAAATTCACGTCTGCATGATTTATTTAGGAATTCCAAATCTTAAACCCGGGTATCGATAATACAACTATAGAAGATAGACCCCAGCGAATTCAAATTATTTGATAAAGGGGAGTGGGGAAGAAATTTTTAGAACAAAACAAAAACTTTTTTATTAAAAAAAGCCATAAGAAAGATAGCTCGATTGTCCTTGTGCCAAGTAGTAAGTATGTCTTAACATTTTTAGCTCGAAACACACAATTGTTTTGTTTCAAACTCCACCATCGTTGTGATTGCTTACGTAATCTCCAATTAGCTCTTTTCCCGCTTTGATAAAATGATAGAAAATCGGAGGGGGGGGGGGGGACGGAAAGCGATCACCCATTTATTTACCGTTTGTAATCATGTAATTGGAGCGACAATAAAAATAAATAACATGTTGTCATGGGGATGAGGGAAAACATTTACATCCAAGCGTGAGTGGGTTGTTACACGCGAGAGGCGCTCCCAAGCACATTACAAGTAATTTCCAAGACTTTATATTGTAAACTTACAAAAGTTACTTTACATTAGACAAAAAAAAAAGAGAGAGACTGCAAATGGTGTATAAGTATCTACCAGTGTTTCTCTGTCGTGTTAAACTGGTAGAATTGGGTGATTTGTGCATTTTCTGTATCTTTTGTCATTCGGGGGGGGGGGGGCGCAAGGTGTGAAGTGGGGTGATTCTGTGGTTAAAAAATGTAGAAAAAAAAGTTGCCCCGGTCCGGAAAAGGTTTTTCATGTGAATTAAAAGGGGTCGGGAAGAAAGCAGTGTTTATCCGTTTAAATAAAAGGGGTGGGGGGCGATAGAGACTTGTTTACATACCTCGAGAAGAACAGAAACATCCCAGTGGCAATGGGGTAGGAGAAAATGTGCTTCCATGTTTGTTTTTCTTGGGAGGGGCGGCAGGTGCTGTAATTAATAAAATTATTAGTGCCTTGGCATTTTTACATTCGATTCATAGAAGGTCGGGCAAAAGGCATTTATATAAAATTCGAGGAGGTTGCACTGAATCAGGGAATCCTGGTGTGACAATGGAACTGTGGCAAAAAATAAATAAAAGGGGGGCTATGTAAAAAAGTATTTATAAAATAGTTCACACTTAAGCATATTACATGCAAATATGAACCAATAGTTTTTCGGACGTGCACACATATAAATATCCAAGATTCTCCGTAATATATTAATAAACAACACAGCTACCCCCCCCCCCCCTTACACTACTACTTGCCAAGATAACAGTCGTGTCTAATACACTATGAATGGTACAGAAATTCTGATTTTTTCATTAACCAATTAAAACGCCACTTGAAATAACCAGTAATTTTTTTCGTGTGCAACCCAAAAGACCCGAAAAAAATAAAATATATATTTATATTTCTCTTCTTTTTGATTATATCCAAACATACTTTGTTCCCTCAGAAACTGACAAATATTTGAATACTGCATATATACGCCAAGAGTTTACACACAATGTTTAAATGATACATTTTATTTTCCTTTTTATTTTGCATGAGTTTTGCCAAGAGCTGTCTTTGAATCTGTAGATCTTTTTCTCATTTGTTGCCTGCCAAGAACAAAGAACTATAAAAGAGAACGAGAAAAATCGGATAAAAAAAACTTTTTCCCTTTTCTCTCATAATTACAATTAAAAAGAAAAATGCAAGCCATTGATATCAACACCAAGAAAACGGATGGAAAGCCTAACAACGTCCTTTTACCTTCCCCACCTTCTTCTCCCATCGAAAGCCTCAATTCCAGAAAACGTGCATTTTCTATCTCATTCATCCAGAATGAATCTACACCACCACAACCATCAAAAAAATCCAAATTCGATATCGGTTGTTTGAATAATTATCTTAAAAAGGGATCACCCAACACCTGTGATGAACAATTCAAACGTTCACTTTTAAGCTGGGCCTGTATTGGAAAATCAAAAGAAGCCGTACAAGACCTGTTAAAACTGGTTCATTTGGATATTAATATGAAGTCAGGTCCTCATCAAACAACAGCACTCCATGAAGCTTGCTTACATGGTTTCCACCAAGGTTTAGAATTATTGGTCAAGCATGCTGACATTGATCTGAACGCTACAGACAATCAAGGTCAGACTGCCATTCATTGTGCAACCCAAGCAAATAAAATAGATTGCCTGAAAATTTTATTATCAGCTGGTGCTCGTATCGATTTATTTTCAACTGGAGGTAGACTTCCCATTCACATTGCTATCCAGCATGGATTTCATCATGGTGTATCTTTGCTCCTGTCCAAATCAAAAATACACGATAATAATCCCACAGAGACAGACATGCTTTGGAAATCGAATTTGGTGGATGGTCGCTCCTCCATTCAAAGTGCTATCGTATCTGGTTACATCAACACACTGCAATTACTTTTGGACAATGACTCCATCACGGCAAAGCATCAAACCACCAAGGGTCTTGTGCAATTAGCAGTGGATTGGAATCGCATTGAATGTTTACAATTGTTGATCAAACGTGGATGTATCATTGATGAATCGAGCCTATTAACTGCTGTACAGCAAAGAAAAATAGACATGGTGCGTGAATTGTCTACAGCAGGGGCTAATCCTTGCTTGGCGAACGGTCAAAATCCCTCGTTTCTTTATGCCGCCAATCATGGCTTTATAGATATGGTGCCTTTAGTAATAACTCCATCTACATCCAAGGACTGTATTCATCAGGCTCTCTTATTGGCTTCCTGTTTAGGTCTCCGTGATAAACTAGCAACAGCCGTCATTCATACTTTAAAATCAATCACAAAATAATTTATCCTGTCTTTTACCTACTCACGCATTTATACACTGGACTCAATTACAAAAAAACAGCATTTCCCATGTCCAATAACTTACCTTAATAATAATAATAGAATCTATTTGTATACCTCCTTTCACACTCCTTTCCCTTCTACCCCCTCCTCCCCTTTATATTCCTTCTTTTGTACAGCTTCTTTTTTTTTTTTATAATAAATATTTCATTTTGTTTATTATTTTTCGGGATCAAAAAAGGTTTTGAATAAATGCACTCGGGCCTCCGTCCTCCTCCCATACTTATTTGATCTCTCATGCATCAGTTTTTTCTCAGTAGGTCGTTCATCATTTGGCGTGCTGATTGAATATATATATATACACTAGAACTCATTGTACCATAGATGGTATATGCCGCCTTTTTTTTTTTTCAGTGCAACCCCTTCTTTCATCTAACATCCCGCGTTTTTTTTTTTTAATGTTTAGTCACTAGCCTACAGTTGTACTAGTCTTAAAATAATGTGTTAAGAGACGCAAACACTGTTCGACTGATATTTCCATCCTTTTTTATATATATATCCACCATAGTGGCCTAAGATTGCAAAGAATTAATGACACTAAAACAGATCAGAACCAAGAAAAACCAAAGATTGTGCATTGTGCATCATATAAAGACAAATCGAGATACGAACGAAATGATACTCATTGTGTGATAAATTACAAAGATCCCGTCTACCAACTCTTTTTTTAGATACATGTTTGCCATGAGCTTTTCAACACTAGTGAAAGCTTAATCATAGTTTATCTCAAATCCGGAGCTAGTCTCCCTCTTTTTTAAGACAACAAAAATTAGTGTAGATGAATATACTTTTTTTTTTTTCGCTTCAGGTCTAAAACATATAGGAGAAAAAAAAAAGATTTGTAGACTATTGTTATTTGAGGAAATAATGACTACCGAGAAAGCCAATAAGTAAACATGCCTATTAGGAACAGCACTAGAGAGATCAACGTCATGATTTTCATATTCTTCCACCACATTCTCCTCTAATAAATAATATATATAATATTCATTTAGTTAGGAAAGAAATAGCTTAGGTTGCAATCTATCCGTGATTTACCTTAAGGATAGTGCTTCTCTTTTTAAATGCAAATGCTTGTTGACTAAGCCCATCGGTTTTATCCACTAACAGATCAATACGTTCACCGCGTTGTAGCACTCGTTCAATGTTATGTGTCATAATATCCGTTACTTGATCGATCTCTCCCTTCACTTGCTTAAACTTGTCTAGACTGGGATCCGAAGAAAACTGTGTCATTTGGGTCTCAATCACATTGGAGAAACTGTTCATGCCATAAGGCGGTGCATGTTTCACTTGGGCATGTGTAAACGTACTGAGAAACTTGGTTTGGATGTCTCGTAAGAACAAGAACGGAATACGACGACCAAAGGATTCATCAGCCATACACATGTATATAATACCATCTTCTGCTATATAATGAAACAAATATCTAATTCATGGTTTCATTTTTTTTAATTGTAATTATAATGGGACTTTTTACTGTAATAAAATTAAAAATTTACCTATCATATGCATATGTCAATTTGGAATTGTTAGGAGGTATTTTTTCAAGAATGGCTTGTACCACTATCATCATTTTGGGCGGCTGTTAGCACGAAAAAAAAAAAGTCCTAACCAATTTCTTACCTGTCACATCATTGATTTCTCTATTCTTTTTGAATTCAGCAACAATGGTGGTACCATGAGCAACAAGTCCATGAACAATTGACATGACGGGAGAAAAAAAAGAAGAAATTGGAATAAACAAAAAATCGGGGAAAAAAAACTAAAATGGGCAAAACGCTGTGTGTGTGTGAGACAGAAACGATCCTTTTTTTTTCATTGGAGCATTTCATCATTTATCGGATAAAAGGTGATAACAACACACTCCTTGTTTCTTATTTCTGCAAAAAAAAAAACACGACAATATTTCTATTACTGGCAAATAGTGACTCTTAAGGGTGTCACAAAAACTCTGCACAATAAAAAAAAGCCTGTCATCATTACGAATAAAATTTCATAAACAAACACAAGAAAAGACTTAGTGCGTCGGAGTTAAGTAAGAAAGCTTTGACATCATGAAATAAGATCGCCCCCTTTGGTTGGAAATGTTCTACTAAAAAAAGATATACGAAACAGAAAAAAAAAATTAGAAAGCGTCATTTTGATAGAATACTTTTGTCAAACCATTTTTAGAAAAAGAAAAAAAGGTTCTGTATTTTGATACTAACCTGAAAAGAGCCTTATTTGTTAAACAATAGATTCTGTAATAATCTTTTTCCTCATGCAAAAAAAAGATCAGAAATCCATTGTTCCTTACTATCAATTGATCTGCAATAGAAAAAGTTTAATTTTTTTCTGATCTACTACATAATTAGCATTATTACGCCTAAGGCTTTTTAAATGATGATGTCAAAAATAGAAAAAAAAAAAAACTAAAGTCGGAGTTTGTCAATATATCGTCATAATGAAATCTATTCCAACTTAGCTTTACTGCTATGCATGAACCTGACGTAGTGGGGGACAAAATCAAGCTTTAAACAAAAACATATAAATACCAGACGATATTCGCCCCAGTTTTTAAAAAATTATTCTCTTTTGAATTTTAAATTAAATACTATAAATATGTCTGCTTTCACAAACAACTTAAACAATGCTACTGGTCTCAACAACCAACAACAACCTGGTCAATTAAACGATCAAGGTCTTAACAACGGACGTGGTGGTGTCTCCGATGGTCTTCATAACTCTACTGGTCTCCATAACCAGCACGGTGTCTCTGATGGTCTTCACAACTCTACCGGTCTTCACAACCAACCCGCCGCTGGTCAATTAAATGAAAATCACGGTATCGCTGCTTCCGGTCTCCAAGGCAACAACTTAAACTATACTGGTGCTCCCATCTCTAACGTAAACAAGGTGGATCAACAAAATACCCATGGCCTTACTGGTAACCATCATGACGGTCTTAACGGACATCACGGCGGTGTTGCTGGTGCTCTTGGTGCTCATGAACAAAATAAGCATACTGGTACCAACGGTATCTCCAATGATCCTCTTCATCATGGTACTGGTACCAATGGCATCACAAACAAGCCCCTTCCTGATCACCCCAACAACAAGACCGGTGTCCCTCTTTCTGGTGGTGCTTTAGGTGCTGGTGCTGCTGCTCTTGGTGCTCATGAACACAACAAGCATCATGATAACGGTCTCGGTCATAACAACAACAACACTGGTTTAGGACATAACAACAATGGTCTTGGCCACAATGAAGGTCTTGGTCATAACAACAACAACACCGGTTTAGGTCATAACAACAACAACAATGGTCTTGGCCATAACAACCATACTGGTACCGCATTCGCTGGAACTGCTGCTTCTCTTGGTTCCACTGCTCAACCTCAAACCCATACTCGTGTCGGTGATAACTTGGCTCACACTGGTCAAGCCCATACTCATGGTGGTATTGACGATCTTGCCTCTTCTCGTAGCCATACCAACGATCATCGTCATCCTGGTGTTGCTACTGGTGCTGCCGGTGCTGGTGCTGCTGCCCTCGGTGCTCATGAACATAACAAGCATCATGATAACGGTCTTGGTCACAACAACCATAAGAACATTGACGGTCTTCCTCTCAGCCATGAACACAATGCTAGTGGTCTCCACAACTCTGCCAACAACTCTGGTCTTGGTCATAACAACGCTGGTCTCGGTCATAACAACAACACTGGACTTGGTCATAATGATGGTCTTCACAAGGATCACCATACTGGTGCCGCTGCTGGTGCTGCCGGTGCTGGCGCTGCTGCTCTTGGTGCCCATGAACATAACAAGCATAACACTGGTTTGAACAACTCTGGTGTTAACTCTGGTGTCAACAACGGCTTGAACAACACTGGTCTTGGTCACAACAACAATGGTCTCGGTCACAACAACAATGGTCTTGGTCATAACAACAACGGTCTTGGTCATAACAACAACACTGGTCTTGGTCATAACGATGGTCTTCACAAGGATCACCATACTGGTGCCGCTGCTGGTGCTGCCGGTGCTGGTGCTGCTGCTCTTGGCGCCCATGAACATAACAAGCATAACAACGGTTTGAACAACACTGGTGTCAACGACCATGGTCTTCACAGCAATGGTATTAACAACTCTGGTGTTAACTCTGGTGTCAATGATCATGGCCTCCATAGCAACGGTGTTCGTAACGACGGTCTCCACAAGGATCATCATACTGGAGCTGCTACTGGTGCTGCTGGTGCTGGTGCTGCCGCTCTCGGTGCTCATGAACACAACAAGCATACTGATCCCAACACCACTCATGCCGGTGGCGCTGCCAATGCACTCAAGGGCGATCATGGTTATGCCAACCACAACAAGACCACTGGTACCCACACTGCCGCTGGTGTTAACTCTGAAGAGCCTGGTGTTCATGATTCCAGAGGTGTTCGTCATGCTGGTGTCCCTCTTCATGAAGGTCTTGCTCCTGTTCAAAAGAACTCTCCTCATCAGCAAGGTGGCGTTGAAGGTGAACATGATCTCAGTGGTTCTCCTGGTAAGGTCAAGGCTGGTGATAAGATCAAGGGTAACCTTGAAAAGATCGTCGGTAAGGTGACTGGTAATGAAGCTAAGGTTATTGAAGGTGACATGAAGGCTCATGGTCAACTTAACAATGCCATCTAAATTTTTTAAATCTATTTCTTTTGTTAATACCTGTATAAATTTTTTCCCTTTCTTTTTTTGTATAAAAAAAATAACTACTTTTTATTTAATAATAAACTTATTTGTCTAAAAAAAAAAACTTCGTCTATATGTTTCTCTAATTCATTATTTCACTTTATGCATCTGATATTGATAGGGCATAATAATCTTTATCATTTGATCCATCCCAAGTTTGCCTTTCCAACTTGAAAAATATTCAGCTAATCATCTGAATTCTTTTTAACGCTACAAGTAATGGGATTTGCAGTTGTCTAAGATAATGCAAGTAAAATAACGATGAAATTATTTGATAAGCATAATATTTATCTGGGCTTATTTTACATATTCCGATCTGCAACAGGCATTTTATGCTGATCACGGCAAAATATACATAATTTTCTTCACTATAAATATCAAGAACAAATCAGCTTTTTCTATCATCCCCACAAACTTTTTTTCATCCCTAAAAGCCACATTACTTTACAAACTATGCGGTTTTTTGCTATATTACTTACTTTTGTCATTGCATGTATAATTGGTACAGAGGCCCGCGTTACTTTTGATAGTCAAAAGAGACAACAGGATGAATCAACGTTTTCTGAGGATCTTGATGTGGATGAAAAACCGGTCCAGAAATCAGTATATGGACCACTTCCACAATCTGAAGTCATGCCTTAGAACTAGCAACCAGGTGTAACATCCGCGCTAAGAAAAGGTGGGGGTGGGAGGAAAAATTGACTGTGAGTTTTTACTGTCAACGTCCCGCTTAAAATTTTAAAAAAAATAAAGAATCTCATATTGGCCTGTTTAATATAAATTGGGTATTTTTATTGCACACAATTGTGTCGATAGGAATGGATAGGTATATCTTGATATACAGAAAATAATAGTGCCTTATACATGTTGTTCTATCATACGACATTGTAAGAGTGGATGATTGGAAACTAATGAATGAGTACTTACAAAAAAAAAGTATACCCGTATAAGATAACCTTATCGACGTATCATTAGCTACGATCACCACATTATCCTTACCGTAGTTTTAATAAAAAAGTTTACCCAGATACATCTTATGGCCACTGTACCTGGGACAGCCATCCACATATTGTATGCTTCCAGAACAGTATGTTGTTTTTTTTTCTGACAATGTCAGACGAATCGAATTGAATTATCAGATATTCGCTTAACCAGGAGAAGATCGTCGGCGAGGTAATTTGTAATGAAGAAAAAGTTGTTGAAGGTGACATAAAGGCTCATGGTCAACTTAACAATGCCATCTAAATTTTTTAAATCTATTTCTTTTGTTAATACCTGTATAAATTTTTTCCCTTTTTTTGTATAAAAAAAATAACTACTTTTTATTTAATAATAAACTTATTTGTCTAAAAAAAAAAACTTCGTCTATATGTTTCTCTAATTCATTATTTCACTTTATGCATCTGACATTGATAGGGCATAATAATCTTTATCATTTGATCCATCCCAAGTTTGCCTTTCCAACTTGAAAAATATTCAGCTAATCATCTGAATTCTTTTTAACGCTACAAGTAATGGGATTTGCAGTTGTCTAAGATAATGCAAGTAAAATAACGATGAAATTATTTGATAAGCATAATATTTATCTGGGCTTATTTCACGTATTCTGATCTGCAACAGGCATTTTATGCTGATCACGGCAAAATATACATAATTTTCTTCACTATAAATATCAAGGACAACTCAGCTTTTTCTATCATCCCCACAAACTTTTTTTTCGTCCCTAAAAGCTACATTACATTACAAACTATGCGCTCTTTCGCTATATTACTTACCCTCGTCATCGCATGTATAATCAGTACAGAGGCCCGCGTTACCTTTGATAGTCAAAATAGACAACAAGGTGTATCAGATTATCGTATAGGAAGTAACCAACCAAATTATCGTATAGGAAGTAACCATGTTGCCGAACCATCTGTAAATACGATAGACGAATGACAGTTGGATACAGAATACTATACCACTGATTTACGATATCACCGATCGAGAAGAGAATCTTCTCAGATCAAATCAAGAACTATAAGAAAGAGAAACTTGAGGTCCTGCTTAAAAATTCTAAATAAATGAAATAAAAAATTCCATGTTGGCTTATTTATTATAAAGTGGGCCATTTTTTGGTGCACTACTGTGTTGATAGTAATGGGTAGGTGTATCTTGTTATACAGGGAATGCTAGTACCTCATACAGATTGTCTCACTAAACGGCATTGAAATAATTATACCAACCCGATGATTAAAATCCATGTATGCATACTCACAAAAACTATATATATGTATACCCGTTAAAGATCACCTTGACGATGTATCATGAGCTATGATCACCGCATCATCCTTATCGTAGTTTTGATAAAAAGTTTACCCAAATATAGCTTGTAGTACTGTACTTGGAACAACCATCCACATGCAGCATGCTTCCAGAACAGTATGTTGTAGTTTTTTTTTTTCTGACAATGTCTGACGAATCGAATTAAATTATCAGATATTCGCTTAACCTGGAGAAGATCGTCAGTAAAGTATTTTGTAACGAAGCAATAAGGTTCCTGAAGGTGACATAAAGGCTCATGGTCAATTTAACAAAGCCATCTAAATTTAATCTTTTTTTTTTTGTTAATAACTTTATAAAAAAAAAGAACTACTTTTTATTTAATAAACTTACATGTCTAAAAAACCACTTTCTTTTTAATTATTTCGTATCCTATGACACTTGTTTCCTAACTATTTCGTTGTTTCGTTTTGTGTATCTGGTATTGATAGGTTCAATGACTTTATCATTTTGTCTACTCAAGTTTGTTTTTCCAAACTTTAAAAATGTAGTTCAACACATATTCTTTTAAATGCTTACAAATGATGGAATAGGCAACGGTCTGGTATAATGCAAGCTAAAGACGATGAAACCATTTGATAAACATAATATTTATTTAGGCTTAGTTATTATAGTTGTATTGATCAGCAGCATAATGCTATGCAAATCATAGTTGGATATGATAAAGAAAAATTTTTTATTATAAATAGGATGGACAAATCAGCTTTTTGTATCGTCCCCACAAACTTTGTTCATCCCAAAAGCCACATTACTTACTAACTATGCGCGCTTTCGTTTTATTGATTACCCTTGCAATTGCATCTTTATTAGGTACAGAGGCCCGCGCTGCTTTTGACGGTCAAAAGAGACAGCAGGGTTTAGCTGCACCAACTAGACGACCTAATGATTCTGAACCAACTGGAGTACCTGTAGAATTAGAACTACCTGCGCATCCCTGAGGTATTTAGCTGAATAACCTGGACTGTCAAGAAGCTGTAAAATCGGCTGTAATACTCGCTTAAAAGAAGAAGAAAATTGATTGTGAGTTTTTTACCGTCAGTTGTCTGATTGTGTGCTTTTAGGGGCATTCAACCATTTACGTCCTGCTTAAAATTCAAAATAAATAAAATGAAATAAATATCAAATTGGCTTATAAAGGGGGGGGGGCATTTTTCAGTGCACTGCTGTGTCGGTTGAAATGGATAGGTATATCTTGTTATACAGGAAATGATAGTACCTTACACAGGTTATACCATCAAATGTTGATATAACTATATCAACCGGATGATTGAAATCCAAAGTATGCGTACTTACAAAAAAATTACCCGCAAAAGATCGCCTTGACATTGTATCATGGGCTACGACCACCACATTATCCTCACCGTATTTTTTTTAAAAAAAGCTTACCCAAATACATCTTATTATATATTTAGCCACTGCTTCCCGAATAGTCAGTTTATAGTTTTTTTTTTCTCCGGTCAATGCTAAAAGCCCTTTTTGTGTGAGCGTTTTGTTTTAAAGATCCGGTCGAAAAAAAAATATTTTTTTTTTTTTGACTTTTTCTTCTTACCACATACCTGTCATAAAAAAATGAAATCCAAACTACCCGTCAAACGTCCAGTCAGACCAAAGAACAACACCGCCAGACGATGTCGATTTCCAAAAACAAGCTTAAAAGCTGCCAACTTGATCCCTATTGCCCAAAGAGTTGCCATCATTAGCGACGCCATTGCCGACGACGTCGAACTCCTCTTAATTCATTTCAGAAGTGTAATTCCTTCCCACATTGTATCCGATCTCACAGCTCACCCTATTTTTCTCTCTCCAATAGAAACCAAAACACGAATTCCACGACTTTGACGATGTCTGGAACGAGCTGCATTTTGGTCTCATTCACTTTACTTGTGTCAAGAGAGAATTTCGGGCGACGTTTATGAATGCGTTTTATGCATGTGTATTAGGTACAATCTACTCAAGATCGCTTGTATAAAAATACTCACACCTTCATTAGACTATCTACAAAGCAACTCTCCCATTATAAAAGCAGGTGCCATCTTTGCCCTGTATTTTCTCTTTGCCTCTCAACCTACTGTCTGGGGTAAAAACAGAATTCGAGTATCCAGTGGTAAATCTTTTTTTTAAAAAAAAAAGGTAAAAAAAAAAAAGAAGAAAACTGATCCTTATATGTATAAAAAAAAAAAAGAAACATGGGCATGCTTGTTTGATTTTTATGTGGAATCGATCAAGAGTGGAACACATGTAGAAGCTGGATTGATCTTTGATAAACTTCGAAAGATGGGAGCCTTTGTGTTTGTCCAGGAGGAAGAAATCGATAGCTATCCCGTGCAGGCCAAGATCGAGTTTGAAAGGCCCATCAAGTAAGTAAACTATTCATCTTTGTGCATCCAGTAGACTAACCCCCTTTTTTTCTAGGATGCTCCAACAATTAAACGACATTCGACTCAATATGATCAAGGAAGAGCCTGTAAGTCCACTAAAGAGAGCAACGGGGATAGAATAAAGTGATTGAGAAAGCGGTAATTTTTTTATAGATTGATTTATGCATGCAATTTAATTCGGAATACGATGAATTAGCAAAGCAATACGGAGAGGCCAAACAAGAAACCTATTACACATCACAAGCAACGTTGGCTACCCAGCGAAATATGAAGGAGACTTTAAACGTTACAGAAAAACGGCCGAGATTGCTCCAAAATGTATTGCTTACCAGCACGCTGGGGAAAGATGAAACAGACACCATGAAACGTCTACGGGTCACTTACGAGCAGATGTGGAATTCAAAAAGAAAGAAACTTCAGCAACGACAACCAGAGATCTAATGTTTTTTTTCTTTTTCTTTTTTTTCTTCTTTTGGCTCATGAAAAGATACTCATGACATCACTTTTTCGTATTTTTGAAACACAATTGGCCAAAATTTCCTATTCGCGACAGCACAAAAGGGGTGGGAGTATTTAAAGATTTCATAAATTTTATATTTCCTCCCATTTTTTTTTCTCTTTACTCTTTTTTTTTTTTTTTTTTTTCTTTTAACATGAAGTTCACCATCTTGACAACCGCCTTAGTGATGGCTGGCTATGCCACTGCCGTTCCTATGGTCAACCCTAATTCTTTCTCCGATGGTGGGTACGTTGCACCTTTGTATGCTCCTATGGAAGCTGAGGCAGTTCGAGGCTCTTACATTGTTGTCCTCAAGAACAACCTCTCGGTCCAACAAGTGGAGAACCATGCCGAATGGATCAGCTCCATGTCCGCTGCCTACTCATTTAACAATGGTGGGGATTACTTGGACGGCACCAACGAACAAGGCATCAACCATGTTTATGAAATGCCAAGCTTTAAGGGTTACTCGGGTAAATTCGACAAGAAGTTGTTGGACGCCATTCGTCAATCGGATGAAGTTGCCTATGTCGAAGAAGACTCCGTTGTCTATGCCAGTGAGTTACAACGTGGTGCTCCTTGGGGTCTCGCTCGTATCTCTACTCGTAACAGACTCTCACTTCGTAACTTTAATAAATACAACTATGATGCTAATTCGGCCGGTGAGGGTGTCAAGGTCTATGTGATTGATACTGGTATCAATATCGATCATGTTGACTTGGAAGGTCGTGCTATCTGGGGTAAAACTATCCCCAAGAATGACGAGGATGTGGATGGAAACGGTCACGGCTCTCATTGTTCAGGTACCATTGGCGGAAAGAAATACGGTGTTGCCAAGAAGTCCATCCCTGTTGCCGTCAAGGTCTTAGCCTCCAATGGCTCTGGCTCTATGAGTGACGTTGTAAAGGGTGTCGATTGGGCCACCAGTGATTTCCTCAAAGATAAGAAGGCTGCACTTCAATCTGGTAAAAAGTTTAAGGGATCCGCAGCAAACATGAGTTTGGGTGGTGGAAAATCACCTTCATTGGATGCTACCGTGAACGGTGCAGTGGATGCTGGTCTTGTCTTTGCCGTGGCTGCTGGTAACGATAACAAGGATGCTTGTGGTTATTCTCCTGCCAGAGCTGAAAAGGCCATCACGGTGGGCGCCTCTACCATCTTTGATGAAAGAGCTTATTTCTCCAACTTTGGTAAGTGTGTCGATGTCTTTGCTCCTGGTTTGAACATTGAGTCCATCTGGAATACCAACAAGCGTGCTACAAACACTATCTCCGGTACATCCATGGCCTCTCCTCATGTTGCTGGTTTAGCTGCCTATCTCTTGGCTTTATCTGAACCTGGTACCACTCCCAAGGAAATCAAGAAGCAACTTCTTGAATTGAGTACACCTAATGTATTCAAGGACCTTCCCAAGGATACCCCCAATCTCTTAATCTACAACGGTTTCGAGTAAATCTTTCAACTTTTATACAAATGCTTATACTATCGGAAATATTATTTTTTTTCTTTTACATAAATTCTCTCTCTCTCTCTATTTTTTTTTTCATTTCTTAGTGTGGGAGATTATGTACAGCGTGAAAATGTGATCGGTCCCATTCCCGTTTTAAGATGCATTGATTTATGGTCGATAAATTAAGCGCCCTTTCAATGATCTCACACATGATCTTTTATTAGTTCCAAAAAAAAATCATGAGGATGGCCCGTTTGATCATTCGTGGCGTGTGGTAAACCATACAGTCCTCTAGTATTGTATTTATTCCAGAATAGGAAAAATGTTTGTTTACCTTCTGTGTTTGATTATTAACCGCAGCTCTTTCTTTGTGTCACATCTCAAGTGCCTCAACTGAGAATCATGAAAATCAAACAAAAGTCATTCATAACACTTTGCAAAAACAAAACATAGTAAATCAATGCTTGTAAAATGGCATTTGTTTACCCTTACATCGGATCACTGGTGACAATTGCCCCCACTCAAAAGAAAAAGATGGGAACCTCTAATTAGCGTCCGGGTCTTATCTCGATACCACATAAAACAGGTTTTTCTTAATAGCAATCATGGACGATCCATGAATTTGATTAGACAATCTTAATATCTTGTAACAAAAAATGATGTCATACAAGTGTAGTTGGTGACTGCATAAAGTCTCTTCCAAAACGTCTCAGGGGGAAACCGTCATGCTCCCAAAAAAAAAAAAAAAAAGAGCATACGAATTATGCATACCTGTTGTTATTATAACAGGCCAACTCTTATCTGCGCTTCCCTCATTCTACTTCTTGTCAACTAGAATCTTCATTGGATGAAACTGGAGGTTTACTTGCCCCACTTTATTCAAAAAGTTGCTCATAAAAAAAAGGGAGGGAGGGGGGGAGAGCTAGCCCGAATGTGGATAGTGACGCCAGTTCAACTCATGCTTCCCGGCATAAATCATGAAAAACTTCTGAATATGTACACTTTCCAGTAAAAATAGAAACTTTTATCTAACCAATGGCGGGAGGCATATGCAATCAAAAAAGAAAAACACCCCGCCTCACTAATCAGCCAAGCTGATTTTTTTTGTCTTGTTAATTGTTAATCGTGTAAAACTACTTATATCAAAACGGCCCGTCTGCATGTAGCGTAGTACAATTAATTGTAATAGCACCTTTTACTCTTTTAAAAGTAGAGCTGTCTTTACCTTTACGTTGTTACTCCTGTTAGTAAAAGCTTTTATTGCTTTGAAGTCGAGAAAGACATTGTACCGTGTAGGTAAAATGAAGCTAAAACAAATATATACATTAAATTAGAATGAAGTTACTATCCGGTTAATTTATTTGTGATCGAAATATTTGGATTTTATTGCCATCAATTATAATCGTTTCTATTCGCTGTGTGTTCATCAGTTGTCTACAATCAAATATAATAAATACTTTGGGTCTTCATGTATTTCAATTTACTACTCTTGATATTCTGCTAAATCATGCTGTTTTATATAAAAAGAGTAAAGTTGCGTTGTCGTAAGATTCTGTAAGGTAGCTTGCTAATTGTTTTGTGGCCCAACCTATTTTCTTTAGCTGTATCAAAGCATACTGGCTCGGATCACCGAACCAATCAAGTGGGCCAATGGTTAGACGATGCTGTGTCGCTCCCTCCCATTTCTTTCATGCCCTTTCCTTTCATCACCTTTCTTTCAATCCATGCCACCCAGTGCGACAGGGAGATTGAATTTTATTCAGACAAACTTATTCAACATAAAATAAAATAAAAAGGGTCCCTCCCCCCCCCCCTTTTTTTTGCGCTGACACACACTGTTGACATGTTGAAACACGGTATTCGTAAAGTCCACACTCAGGCCTCCAAAACCGTCTTGTACGGCTGGGGACAAACGCTAGCATTACCCTTGTCAAAAGGAAGTACCGATCGTATCTTTGATCGTCCTCGATCATTAAAAGAGGAACAAGATTATGCTTTACCTGTAAGTTTCTGTTTTTTTTTTTGGTTTGTCATTAATGAGGGTTTCAAACTAAATTGGCAATAGAAACATGCAGACATCACTCGTGTGGCAACAGGTTGGGCACACTCATTGTTGGCCTTTGACAATCAAGTGTATGCATTCGGACTGGATCAAAGTGGGCAATTAGGTGGATCCCATGCAACTTTTCCCGACGAGGTGAAATTACTTGCCTGTGGAAGAGAACATTCTCACGTCGTCACAGAGAACAAAGGTATAAAGGAGAGAGAGAGAGTGACAACACAGCACATTTATTTATCTTCTTTATATAGAGGGTACACAATTATACTCTTTTGGTAATAACATGTATGGTCAGCTCGGTTTGGGTAAATCCAAGCGATCGGATCCGGGTACACTGGTATGCGAGCGCACACCACAACCTGTGCATTTCAACCATCACATCACCGATATCGTCTGCGGTCTCGATCACACCGTTATCGCAACCCAGCAGGAGGAGGTCTACGCCATGGGCTGGGCCGCAGACGGTCAATTGGGTCAGGGTTTCGAAGACAAAAACCGTCCTTCCAAACTGCCATTCCCTTATCACGTAGACAAATTATCCAGCTCCACTGATTTCACCTTGGCTTCGACACCAGGCGGATTATGGACCTGGGGTAATTCAGAGTACGGACAAGGACTTCAGGGTCGAATCATTGACAGAGTAAGTACACGATACAACCTATAAAAAGACAAGAGAAACTCAACACCTATATAAAAAAAAAGATACTGGAGCCTCTTAAGATACAAATGGATGTGTCTGACTTTGCAGCAGGAGGACCATTTTCTGTGATCTTGGCCAGTGATGGACAAGTGTACACCTGTGGTTATGGAGCGTTGGGGTTAGATAAGGTGATTCAAACTCTAGAACCAACCCTTGTTCAGGGATTGTCCAACAAGGAGATCATCAAGGTATTTGCCTCTACAGATTATGCAGCCGCGCTCTCAAGTAAGATACCATTTTTTTTTATTTGATTGTTGGATGGATGGATGGATGGTTGTACTAATGATATCATCTAAACAGAGAACGGAGACCTGTATACGTGGGGCTTAAATGGATCAGGTCGATTAGGGTTGGGACCTACAGACGCCATTGTACCAAAACGTGTTGATATCGATAAACAAGTGATCGACGTATCCTTAGGAACCAATCACGCTATTGCAACATGTGCTGAATAAAATTGTGGGTGGGGCTCCTATAAATGTTTTTTTTTTGGGGGGGAAGAGGAGGAGAGATAAATGAGGGAGCCAAGCCTAAATTGTAACGATACTTCTTAGAGAGACGAAAGCTTGTCAATGTCAAGTAATACTAGAGTGCAGAAAAATGTAGTGCAAAATGTTCTATAAAAACCGGGGATGGAAAATGCTCCGAATGTGTCAAAAATTTCCTTTCTGTACATGTGAGAGGGGGAGGAACATTTTTATTTATTGTTTTCTCTTTCTTATTTATTCCACCATGAAGAATGAAAAAAAGTCGTTTCAATGCAAAGGATATGGTCATTGTCGCATGAGGTTTAGTCGAAGTGAACACCTGGCAAGACATGAAAGGTAATAATTAAAAAAAAAAAAAAAAAAGGTCATTTATCCTTTCTAAACCCCCCGATTAGAAAACATACTGGCGAGGTGAGAAAGAAACTAAAAAAAAAAAAAAAGCAATATAAATATTTACTCTCTATCTCTCTCTCTCTTTTTGTAAAATTAGAAAGCTTGCATTGTGCCCCGTTGTAGTCGCAAATTTGGTCGGTTCGATAATATGATGCAGCAGACACAAACACATGAGATGACGGTCAGCAGAAGCAAGGCAAGCAAAAGTATGTCTGTACTCATGGATGAGCTCTTTTTACTATCAGATTCCAGTGTGCTTACATCCGATGAAGAAGAAGATGAAGAAGAGGAGGAGGAAGAGATGATGATATTGCCTCATTTAGCCAATTATTTGGTGGACCATCCCGATGAGCCACCGGAGAACTGCTTCTTTAAAAATTATCACCGTTTATCAGAAGGGGACTTATTATACCCAATTGAATATCTGTCCAATAGCAATCCCCCAAATCGAACAAAAGACGACGATATTTACATCACCCTGGACGAATTGGAGGCAATACAAGGATTAGCTTGCTTTTATACATGTCAGAAATAGGAGGGAAAAATAAAATAAAAGAGGGAGGTTTTCTCCTTTGTTGGAATATATATGTTTTTTCGGTCTGTGCATGTATATTCTTTATTATTTATTATTTATTGTCATGGCTACACAAAAGGACGACATTGCAGCTTGATGGGCGTATAATTCCCCCCCTTTTTTATTATTTTTTTTTTTTTTATTATTTTATTTGTATAAATTCAATTCTTTTTGTTCCCTCTCTTTTTTCTTCTTTTTTATACTTTATTAAAAAAATGACCAATAACCACCACAGCAGACGCACCAAGCATGAGACGGGTATAACAAACACACACACACACACACACACATTGTATATTCTTGTTAGACTCACCATCCTATAAAATAATAGCTCCTTTTCAAATCCAGTCAACGACGTCGCAATCATGCAGATACGATTCATCACTTGGCTTATTGACCAAGAAATTCATTGCATTACTTCGCTCCAGTGCCCATGGTGATTTAGACCTAAACAGAGCTGCCACGCAACTTAAAGTACAAAAGAGACGTATATACGATATCACCAATGTACTTGAAGGCATACGTCTAATTGAGAAAAACTCCAAGAACCATGTGCGCTGGATGTAAGTTTGCCTTTTTACTATATTTTTCATATATGGGGTAAAAAAAAAAACTAAAAAGTAAAAAAAAAGCGGGAATGCTGCATCTACAAGTAACAATACATCAACAAATGATCTTGAACAACGGCTTGCATATCTAAAGAAACATAACCAGACATTAGAGAAAGAGAAAGAACAGCTCAATCAATTCAAACAGCAAGTGGATGATGAGATCGAAAGAGTGCTAAAGAATCACTCTTCCTATTGCTACTTGACACTAGATGATATTGCCCAATTTGAAGTGGTCATGGCAGCTCAGCAGGAGTCCCTCGTGGTCGTAAATGCGCCTTATGATACTGAAATCGAGGTGCATAATAACACGAGTCACGATTCTTCTTCTTCTTCTTCAATATACCCCTACCCTTCCATGACTAAAAAGACTAGCAAATCTGAAAAGGTATAATTGCTTTTTTTTTTTTTTTTTTTTTTTTTTTGCTTGTAAGACCCTAACCTCCCTTTTTTTTTTCCTTTTAGACCAAATGCTATATAAGGGTACCTGATAATTCAAATCAACCATTACGTATTGTTTCTTTACGCCAAAAAAAAAGAGATTAGGATTCCTTCTTTTTTTCCTGGTGAAAATAAGCCCCCCCCCCCTTTTTTTTTATTTCTCTCCTTTTTTTATACATAAAAAGTTGATTTCCTTAATTACACTCACGGTACCCAATTTGCGCGTTTTAAATATTATTGGCTAATTTACGCTTTTCTCGCGTCATCCTGAATTTCAATTTACTTCAATGCGTATATTTTCTTTAAAAAACTTTTAACATGTATTCAATCATTGGGAAAATTATGTTCGGAAGAAGAAGTTAATCCTCATAAAACAAATCTGTAAGTAACTTTACTCAGTATTCTGAAAAGTAGCCTACAGATCTCGACATGAACTTCTTGAAAGAATGGCGCAGCTAGAATAAAAAATATTAATTCAGGCAACTTTTAAAATCTGCAGCATCAGCCATAAAAGCAGCGATTAATGTTAGCACTGGGCCAAGAAACTGAAAAATAATCCTAATTTCGATATTTTCGAAAAACAAATGAACAAGATAGTTAGGAAGAAAAGTCAGCACTCATTAATTGAGTTTTTTTTATGACAGCCCGCATGCCCGAGTATCTGATGGCAAAGTCAAGAACTCTGACGATGAAAACGAAATATGAAGAACTATATAATGTAAGATCTTTATCAAATAAAAAAAAAATACGAGTGTCCCATCAACAACAACATACACACCTACCACCGCAGCTGACAGGAACAACAACAAGTTTGAAGAAGCCATGATATTTACGCTGAATTTAAACAAAAGAAAGTGAAAAATGGATTAGGGCTGTTTTTTTTGAAAGAAGGAAGGGATTTAAATATATAAAGACTTTCCACGGCTTACCTTTCTCTTTTGCGACTGAAATTCGGCAGGGTTTTGTTAAGAGTTGCATATATTGGGTTTATGCCGTCTTATTTATTCCATTTTTATATGCCGATTTTTAAAAAAAAACGTATCACTTTTAATACTAACGCTCATAAATAATAATTAGATTTCATTTAAACCTCACCGATTCGTATAAAAAAAGTAGATAACTAAACAAAATCTATGCTCGCCGTGATTACAATTGCACATTATACTTTTTAAGAGACGGGAGAGTGTCTCACTTTTTTCATATGTACAGCGCCTCCTTTTTTTTTCTTTTCCCGCTTCAAAATTTGTTTGTAAAACCTTAATCATTTGTCTTTTATTGGCTCACATTGGGTTGTTTGTTACGTCAAATCTCGTCCGTCCCCTCGTCCGCTCTTTACTCATCAAATCATCTGGAGGCACACACTTTTCTTTGTTGTATGCTGCTGTGAACTTTTCTTTTGGGTCTTATGGTTCTCCTTTTGGGAAGCAGTCTTACTGATTGGTTTTTTATTGTAGTTCAGATATTTAAAGTGATAAAATTATTTTTGAGGCGGGTCTAGGGTTTCCCCGTAAGGTAACTTTGACAGCCTTCAGGTAATTTTGATTGCCCTCGAGGTAATTTTGATGGTCCTCGAGGTAATTTTGATGGTCCTCAAGGCAATTTTAATTGTTCTCAGGTCGTTTTGATTGCCCTCCAAGTAATTTTGATTGTCTTCTAGGTAATTTTGATTGCCCTCAAGTAGTGTTCGGAATGAAGACCTAACCTTTCGAGCGAGTTTAGGTCGTGTGCCAGCTGAAGCTCATTTGAAAGCTTTTTTTCTAAAGATTGTATGTTGAATCACACATAGAGACTATCCATGTAATAAACTCAATTTCTCGACGTTACTGATTAATGATCCAAAAGTTCCAAGATTTTTTAATTAAATCATAAAAGGGCTGGCATTCTTTGTACATTTTTTTTTCGTATAAAGGCCTTCTTTGTACAAATCTCTCTCTCTGTAGAAATCTACAAGCTGATGACGCACCCTTAAATTTCAGCTGGTGTCAGTAACACTCTGCTTTCATACCATCATGTCTTGCAATGCTAAATGACGCCTTTCTAATTTGCTTGTGTGACTTTCTTTTTTTTTCTATTTTTCTCGCATGGTTCATCCCACCAAACAAAATCTTTTTTTTTTTCTTACCCTTTTTACTTTTTTTTCCAAATGACTACACCAAGTGCTCGATTCGGCGAATTACCCAGTCTGGAATTACCAGCCTGCCTCGACTTTCTCAAGCTCAAGTCTTTCCCTCTTAAAGTATTCCCTGCCGTCAACGAACCAGAAAGACCCGTCGACGACACCTTGTTTATTTATGGCCCTGGTTACCGAAACAGCGAAGCCAGTTTTGACGTCGACTGTCTGATTATTCAGGTAAAAAGAAAAACAAATAGAGACGCAATGATCTAAAAAAAACTAAATGGGCTTTTTGAAAAGATGTATCTCGCCTTTTGTGGTATCGAACATAAAGTTTACAACATCAATGCACCAGAGGCTTCACCTTCTGGTAAATAGACCATAAAATCATCTTAACTTGTATATTCATGTTTTGCATAAAATCCATAGGCCAGCTTCCATTTTTGGCAACCGTATCAGGGGCCATTTACGATAGTCCTCAAACCATCAATTGGGTGAAAGAAACAAGAGTAAAAACCAAAGTAAAATCGATACACTGGTAAAAATACTGAATTTTATACTTTATAGAAATTGGAAAAAGAATCTGACAACGAACAAGCAAAGGCATTCATTGCGCTCGTACAAAACAAATTGAAATCTGCATTGGTAAAACCCCACACACCAAAAAAAAAAAAATTCATGCAAAAAAAAAAATTAATTTATCCATCCCCCGCAGTTATTCTCCATGTGGATGGAGCCTTTGAATGCAACAGAAATTACACACAAGGCTTACTTTGGACACGTGGCATCACCGGTGAATAAAGTGTTGGCTTTCCAAAAGCAAAACCAGGTGGTGCAGTCCTTATTGACCGATAGAGACATTCTTGTCCGCGAAGAAGTAAGTTCCCCTTACTTATTTACTTTATTTGCTAAACATACACTCCCCTAGATCTATCAAGATGCTGCTCAAACCTTGGAAGCGCTCTCTGTCAAACTGGGCGACCAGCCCTACTTTTTTAATGCCAGGTACCATATTGTACATCTTATACGTACCACATAGACTCACATATTTTTTATCATCAGCGAACCTACTTTTGTAGATGCCGTCATCTTTTCTCATCTTCACTGTATCTTGAGCATGCCCAAGATCGTGGATGGTCAATTCACAGAGGAAGAAAAGCGTCAAGCATCCACATTGAGCAAATTAGTGCGCAAGCATGACAACTTGGTCAGATACGCAAAGACTATTTTTGATGGATATATTCGACAAACCAAATAAAACCTTTTATTTTTTTTCTTTTTTCGCTTTCTTGTTGGCTCCCCCTTGCTGTTTGGAGTCGCCTGTGTCTTTACGCTTCAGTTGAATGACGTCCTCTGTGATGCCAATCACGGCATTATAAGTTCTTTTTCTAGTCTCGGCCTTCTTTAAAAGTCGAGGATAGTTGACAGAAACCGATTGTTCGATCTGATCATGTGTCATGCCAAACATGGTTCCTCTACACAAAGTATTAATCTTTCCACTCTATTCCCTTTTTGTTGCATTTTCTTACAGTATTCTGATATCCGCAGGTCGTCGAATGTCTAATGCTCGAATCGCTTCACTGGAGAAAACCAAGTTGTGACCTCGTGTCACCTCCACAAGTCTTTTTACCGCATTAAAAAAAGCGAATTTCCTTGCTGGATCTACACTCTTTTTTTTAAAAAAACATGTCGCAAAAAAAGATTTCTTTTTTTTTTTACCTCTGAAAGATTGACTGTAACAAATCTCAAAAAAGATGCCACGACTGACAGCCACTTGAGCCGCCACAAACCCAGGGGAAACTTTGGACGTTGCCAAATCCAGCGAAATCATGTCCACTTCTAACGTTTGACAGGCATGTTTGCAAACATCAATGGTCGTGGGACGCACCGCTAAAATATCGATATTTGGATACGCTGAACTGACCGCCTTTCAACATGTAGTTTTAGTCCCTGTTGTATGCTCGTCTTATTTCACTTACGAGCTGGTAGTTCTTTTTGGGATCCTCAATAATAATCGTAGCTCTTGTTAATTGCTGCATGTTTTTATACTTTTTACCCGCAACAGGTGCAATCGTCTACATTTCTCTTTTTTAAATATACAACGTTCCATTAACCGCCCTTTTTTTATTTTTTACCTTGACATCGGCTAACTTCTCTCGAACGGTCTTGTTCAATGCAACAATACTATGACTATCAACTTTGTCGCGACATTAATACACTGTCAAACACTCTATTCTTTATTTATTTATTTTTACATGAATCGATTCTACCCAAGATCTTTTCTATACGTTGAAGATCCGCTGCATCGTTGGCATTGGGGTATGGAATATTGAAATCGTAAATCATTTTTTTCTTTGAAAAACAAAAGCGGAAGCTTTTCATTTTTTTTTTTTTTTTTTTATGGATGTGTGTGACTGAGCACCAAGGAATTTTAACAGTCTTCCAAAAATATCTTAAAGACGCTTCTGTTATACCCTATGGATCATCGTCATCCCTAGACTTTTTAAAAGGCTATACGGGATGATTATTGTCTCGGCTGCCTCAGTTGTTCGATATCAACCTAAATCATGTGTAGATCACAATTTCATGAGAGTAAATCTCAAGTTCAGGGCATATTCACAATGTTAGTGATTTAAGCAAACGGAAAATGATTTTTATGGATTAGATGATTACAAAACTGTCCTGGGAGAGTCCTGTCTTAATTTAAAAAAGACGTATGCTTGAGTATTTCAAACATTCTGGTTGGGTTTGCTGGAGTTTTCTACGTCACCAATGGAGAGTCATTTGCGTTTAAATCGAAAAATAAAACCGGCGCGAGAAGGGAGTAAAAAATAAGACATACCTCAGATAAAAGTTCTGAAATACAAAACATCTATGATGGTATCTGATAATAAAAAACATGCAGAAATCCCGTTTTAATATGTTCAATATATAAAAACGGTGTTAAGGGATTGCAAAAAGGTTGACTAGTGATTAGTTTTCATCTATTTATCAAGAAGAAAGTAGAATGGTTCATTTAAGCGTCAAAGCAAACTCTCGCGAGAAGACACTTTTATCAAAACATCTAATAATGAAAAGAGTTCCGAATATATGGATCTATGCTTTTATGTCATCAAAAATGGTCAATACTTTAAGCAAACATTGCATTTGGCCACAATATCTTTTATTTTTACAGCTAAACACCGAATTACTGATAACAACGTTCCTCCAAGGTAAAATCTTCAGATTCGAGACTTTGACTATGCTATATTATAATAAAAAAGATGCGCCCAATATGGTTTCTTGTTCCTGTTTTAAAATTCTCAGCAGATGCTATACTCAGTATTGACCTTCTACTCTGTTTTGCTCCTTTTCATCGCTTAACACGCTGTTTTGAATTGAATTTTTCATATAGTAAATCGTCGTCCCCGTACGTCCTTTCAAGCCAAAAAGTTGCTCAGAATTATCTAAAATATCATGTTGGATCATTAGTTTTTGATTTCAAATTTTTTTTCAAAAGACCTGAAATTGGCCAAAACACAAAGAGTATACCTCGAGGAAAATCCCAAAATTTACAAATACACCTTTTAAATACCCTTCCTGTAAAATTTATGGAAAGTGTTATTAGACAACTATAGCCCAAATTTAATGCTTTTTACACTGGTGCTGTTTTTAGAGCAGTTTTATTATTAAAAAAACTATACTCAGGGCATAATTAAAAAAACTGTTTTTGTTAGACAAAGTATTTTTTCTACATAGTGAATTATTTTGAAAAGTATACCAAAAGATTCTCCTAAATTTTCTGTACATTTCCTGTATACAATTACCTTAATAAAAGTTTGATATCCAGCGTCTTTACTTTGACACGAAGATTTTAAAATCTCATTTTTGATCAAATCGTTTCTGGAAAAGCAATTTGATTTTAGGCGTCACAGACGTCGGAGAACAAAAATAATTAAAAGGTCTTGGAGCTAGTGTTTGCGCGCGTAAAACATGTTTTTCCTTTCAACAACACAGTGGATCGTCAAAACAGCCTCAAGCTTACGACGGAGCTTGTATAATATATGCTGTGTCCTCAGCTCAATGCACTAGGAGACTATCAATCAGTAAAAAGTGTGACGCAAACTTTTTTTTTCCCCTTTGAAACTTTTTTTTCATTCACAATACATAAGGATGCGTCTTTTCCAACCAGACTCAATCCTTTAACCCGACAGATGTCGATCAAGTAAAACTGCCTCAATTTAATGTACGCCCACTTCATTCCGCTAAAAAGTTAATGAAACTACATCTTAAACAGAATGGAAGCGACCAATGAGAACAACTGTTTATTTATAACGAGATAACAATCTGTCTATGTGAATATTGGCGTTAGTGCCGAAAGGTGGAGCTGCTTAGGCTCTTGGTGACACCAGACATGATGTTGTGGTAGGAGAATTCAATTATATTGATTTCTCTGACGTTCCTCCAACTGATAAATTGCTTTGCTCAGTAAGTTCCAATCCTTATTTTAAGTGCTGGTCAGCACTCCTGGAAAAAAAAAATATCAATGAACTGATGCTCGCGGATGATGTAGCTGATGGCAGCAGTACCATCAGTGTGACGAAATCACGGCGAGCAAGCTTGCGCCGAACCCCCCAACCCAGTGGTTAGTAGGCTGTACAGGATAAATACATTTTTATGCATCTTCAAACTCGTATCAAAGTTTGTCAAGCTACTGGCTTGAAGAATGATGTTTTTTTCAAGTTGAGAAAGTCGACTGGACGCAATTGATTTAAACTAGGCTGACCAGTGACTCTTAAACTTTGTGAATAGCTCCTTAAAACGAGCAGAAAAGACAGTGATTATCGGCAGCTAATCGTTCTTTGTGCGCACACCATATTTAGCTGAACCCGCACTACAATTAACCGATCATGTTGAACACCTAGTCCAACATGGAACTTTGGTGTCCGTAGAAGCTAATACCAGCAAGTTCTTGTGCCAATGATAAGCTTTTGTTTTTCTACTCCACCATCCGATCTGTTGCATATAACACAGCTGATCATTTCATCGCTAGGAAGAGATGATTATGTTGGCTCCCCATGAGAGTCAATATTTGAACTCCAGGAATAAACTTCGGACCAGTGAATAAATGATGCATCAAAAGTTAATTTGACGCGTCTTCTTAAAACTCTAAAAAAAAGTGGTAAGAATGGAAGCGTGTTTTTAATAATTGTATGTGTACCTACCATAAACCCCAAGTCTAAAGCTAGGAGTGACGCTTGAGACCCGCCTTGCCCCTTAACCGCCCTCCACGGTATATAGGGGCAATATGTCCCCGCGAAAATTAGAACGCGACCTTTCTTGTATAAAAGTATGATAGACATGCTATGTTTAGGTTAGCTTTGTATGTGCCTGTCGTATATTAGCAATTGCTCAAGAGAAAAAAAAGTGTGATTGACTCACCTTTGATATTTCTATCAGAAGTACTGCTTAAATAAAAAGAAAAGAAACATGAAAAAAAAAAAGATGTTGGGCGTTTTTTGATCAGGAGAGAATGATTGATAAACAAGGACTGTTTTATCACATCAGAAATTATTATAAAAGGAATAGTTGAAGTTTTAAAAGTTACAAATAGCATTGCCTCTCTTGAAAGAGATTACCAGCGGGTTATTTAAAAAAAACCTTCCAGAACTATCATATAAGCTTCAAGCCTTTAAACTTTTATAGGATCGTCATTCCTCTTCATTACCCTTAAATAACCAAACACAAGATAGGTAGAAACTCCACCAAAGGGTTTGAAAGAAATTAACCCGTTCAAACGAGTGTTTTTCATGTACCAACAAGTGGTCGGTTGGGATCCGGCTGATCCGGGTAACTGAATTTTCTCCAAGTGACTGTCCCCCCGGACATTTTCTCTTTGCGCCCAAATTTTTCTATGCCCTTGCAAAAACGCATAATTTTTTGGCTTTCTTTTTCTTCAATGAGTCAATTATTCTTACTGAAGCATGGTTTACAACGCATGCGTTTCCATACCAGCCCCATGCTGAGAGAAGTCGCCGCCGGAGGAGGAGGAGGAGGTGCATTGGGAAAGCCCATGGGTGCCAAAAAGGGCAAAGGTCTTGCCAAAACCAACTGGGACCGAGCCAGTGCTCCCACAACCGCCAAAAGAGCAGTAGCACCCAAACGAGACTGGAAGAAACCCGTCGATCAACATGCCGAAAAGCATGCAGGCGAATCTTACAAAACTCACGAACGTCACGTCAACAAATTCGCCCCTCCCCCCACCAAAAAGACAGAGACCATTGCACAAAAGAGAGAACGTAAAAAGAAGGAAGAGGAACTTCACCTGCTGGCAAAGGAAGAGGAAAAAGAACGTCACTTGATGGCCGTCCGAAAAGCAAAGTTAAAGGCCAAAGACCTCGCCGAGAGCAATCATATGAAGGATGTTTTTATTCCCGAGATCATCAACGTCGCCAATCTTTCCCGTGTCTTGGGTGTTCGCATCGGTAATTCATCCCTCTATTCGTATATGCTTTAAATCCTAATATCTTTACACCCCGTATTAGAGCAAGTCATTCGAACCATGGACGAATTGGATATGGGAAACACCAAGCATGATCGCAGTATGTAAAAGCTCTTATTTCGCAAATTTTATTCTTTTATCAGCATCCAATTTAAACTTTTTTTTTCCCGTTAGTGTTGAATGCGGATGAATCAAGTCTTATCGCTATGCAATTGGATATGAACCCCATTGTGGATTCAAGACAATCGCTTGACCTGTTTCCTAGGTAAGCCTTTACCCATAAAAATCCTGCGCTTCCCCTTGATACCAACACAATCCATTAGATCTCCTTGCCAAGATCCCAGTCAATTACACGATAGACCTCCCATTGTCACCATCATGGGCCATGTCGATCATGGAAAAACCACCTTATTGGATACACTTCGTAAAACCTCCGTAGCTGCAGGAGAAGCCGGTGGTATTACTCAGCACATTGGTGCCTTCTCAGGTACACTTCTCAAAAAAAAAATTACTTTAACCACCTTAAAAAATTAATCCTCCCTCCTCCCAAATAGTAAAACTTCCATCCAACAAGATGATCACTTTTTTGGATACACCAGGCCATGCTGCCTTTTCTTCAATGAGACAGAGAGGCGCACAAGTCACCGACATCGTTGTTCTCGTCGTAGCAGCCGACGACGGAGTCATGCCCCAAACACAGGAAGCCATTAAACACGCGCACGCAGCCAACGTCCCTATCGTCGTCGCTATCAACAAGTGCGATAAACCCGGAGTAGACGCATCGCGTGTGAAACAAGAATTAGCACGCTACAATGTGCACCTGGAAGAAATCGGTGGCGATGTGCCCTGTGTGGAAGTATCCGGATTGACAGGTAAAAACCTGGACCAGTTGGAAGAAACCATCGTCACCTTGTCCGAGATCTTGGAATTGAAAGCCGAAAGGGGGAATCATGCAGAGGGTGTGGTGATTGAATCTCAGATTGAAAAGGGAAGAGGTAACGTCGCCACCATCTTGGTGCAAAGAGGTACCCTCAAGGCCGGATCCGTCGTTGTCGCAGGTCAGACGTGGTGTAAGGTCAGATCCATGACCGATTATCAAGGTAAACCCGTCAAGGAAGCTCCACCAGGTACACCTGTCAAGGTCATCGGTTGGAAAGATGTCCCTAGTGCTGGTGATGAAATGTTGACAGCTACAGATGAGGTAAACCACAAAAAGAAAAGGTGATAAAAGTAAGTATATTAAGCTGCTAATTTTTTTTTATCGTTCCCAGAACCTTGCCAAAACAGTCGTGGATAATCGTGTTGCACGTCACCAACGAGAGCAACAACTCCGTGATTTAGAAGTGATCAACGATAAACGCCGTCATCAGCGAGAGCAACTGGAACAGGAGCGTATGGCTGAAAAGGCCTACAAAAAGGAAATGTACATGTATCAAAAGGGTTTGTCAGAGGTCTTACCGGACTCTTTGGGTAAACGTCTCAGTGCTATCCAGACCAACCTGAAACAGGAAACAGGCGAAGACGATAAACAAGAGATGTTGGAACTGCGCGCTGTCGTCAAGGGCGATGTGAGCGGCACCGTGGAGGCCGTCGTCGACTGTCTGGCTGGACTTCAAAACAAGCAAATCCGGGTCAAGGTAGTGCATAGCAGTGTGGGTAACATCTCTGAAGGTGACGTCCAGTTAGCCTCCGCATGCGAGGGTCAAGTCATTGGCTTCAATGTCAAGGCAGACAAACGTATCATGGCCGAGGCATCGAAAATTGGCGTCCAGGTCAAATCCTATTCGATCATTTATAAATTATTAGAGGAAGTCAAGGATACATTAAGTGACATGCTGCCACCGATCGTGACAACACAGGTGGTGGGTGAAGCTGCATTATTACAAGTCTTCGACATCAATACAAAGGGTAGAGAAACTCGCCCTGTCGCAGGTTGTCGTGTCACCAATGGCTCCATCAGTAAAAACGGTCGCGTCCGAATCGTGCGCAACAAGGAAACCGTATGGGAAGGTGAAATTAGTGATCTTCGTCAAGTGAAAAAGGAAATCACGGAAGCTAAAAAGGGGTTGGAATGTGGTATGTCCTTTGAAGGCTTTACCGATTTCAAAGCAGGCGATATTATCCAAAGTGTACAAACAATTGAAACCAAGCAAAAATTATAGACTATAAACATAAAAATAAAATAAAAAAACAAAATACACATGCAAATATCATATCCATCAACTAAAAAAAAAAAAAAAGATCATATCCAGCTTTTCTTTCTTACATCCGTCTATAGTTTATCTAAGGGCTCCCTCGGCAGACATTATTAGTCATAGGCATGTCAGGACTACATGTCACCCGGAGCAAGAGGGAAGTTTTCTTTATGAGAAGCCTCAGACTTTATTTATTGACCTCGTTAACATCTACGAGGATACTGTGCTCTTGATAGGATGATTTTGTCTAATCATGCTAAAACTCCAATATACAATGCACATGATTAATCCATGTAAAGAAACATTAAAATTCAGATTTTCACACGCGAGACTTTTCAAATTAATAGATTAAGATGGTTTATCGCTAATTAACCTCTGCCTTTCGGCTGACCCAACTTAAAAGTATGATTTATTAATTCAACTGTCATCATCCGACCATACTTTGCATGGAAAGCTTGGAGTTTGTAGGGTGAAGGAAAACCCGTAATCGCAAGTATTCACTTGCTTGACCAATTTTTTCGAATGGAAGGCAACCCATTAAACTTGTTTGACGTTTAACCGAGGGAGTAGCACTTTATTAGAACATCCGAGTGATCATTAAAACAGTATCAGTGGCCATTTAACATATATTACAGTTCTTGCCATTTCGGATAATGCAAAGCTCGAAAAACAAAATTTGGTCAAGATGCCATTTTGATATTAGGAGATTGGTCTACCCCAAATGTCAAGTCTCAAGAGTCTATCCAAAACAAAAACCTGATAAGAATGCTCAAGAGATATAATTTTGTGGTATATTTGATAAATGAGTTTAGAACGTCCTCTCATTACCCAACCTGCAAAGGAATAAGTTGGGAACTTTCAAATACTCGCTTGTTGAGGTAGGCCAAAAAAATAAATTATTGATGACTACTAATAAGGAATTCTAGGTGGAAGAACATCTCGTGTATTCAGCCAGTTGAGGGTCACAGAGAAAAAAAGAAGGCCGTGGAATCATGTACCTTGCAGCCGTATTAAACTTCTTAAAAGAATCTTGAGCAGTTTAAGAAACTTTGGCAAACGCCCCGATACTTTCACTGAAACATCCAATAAGTTATCGCTTTGGCCTATTAAAATGGTAAGTAAGGGTACTGATCACATTGTTTAATCTAAGGGGGTGGTCATTACAGAATATCTAGTCAGCGCAAATAACAGTAACACAAACTGAGCCGATATTTGTAAGCGTGAGCAGTGCGCAGAAAATATGAACAGGTCAAGTTGCACATACACATTCTCTTTTAAACTTGAACCTTTAACAATACGAAATGTAACAAACACTTTTAACCGAAAATACTTTTTCATTTGCGAATACACCAGTACGTCAGGACAAAAAACTCGCCTTTCATTTGAGATTGAGCTTTATTTATGCTTATGATATAGATCCGTAATTACCTTCCACATGTGTACCTGTAATTGATGTAACATTTTTTTTTTCTGGCTGGTACCAAAAAAAAATATCTTTCTCCCAGGTTTGTCACACAATCCCAAGTAAGGAGTGAGGATTTTGACGTGCTGCCATGTATGCCGAAACTCGTATCTCTTAAAAGTCTCTATAAACACATACAAAAAAAGTGTCTGTATGTGACTCCACACTTGGTTTTTAGATGCCTGAATGCTATAATAAATGCAAGCCCCCTTTTTTGTTTATTTGATGAGTTTCAAACCTTTAGTCATGATTAATCAATTTTTTAATATTGGCCCATCCAGGCACATTTCTTTCAGTGTAAACATGTTTTCCCATGGTAAATGCGATTATACAATAAGGTTTTATTTTTATGTTTGTATTCTCGGAATTTTTTTGCAGGGGTACAAAAAAAAAAAAAAAATGACAGCCCGAGATATTAGAAAACGTCAACCCCAAAAAAAAACCCCCATTGCCATGACAAATAAAAGTTGGACCAGTTGCGCTCCGATCAAAATAAAAATTTCTCTTTCTTTATTTAATTTTTGATTTCCCCTATAAAAATAAAAAAAGAAAAAAATATCATGAACGTTGTAGGTGCAAGCGTATCTGAGGCATTTTATGCTGCTCATGAAACTCGAGATATTGTCTTGCCTAATCAAACTGAACACGTCTCACAAATTGCTGTGGATGTAAGTCAAACATTTTTTGTATATCTATCACAATAATTAACAATGAATTCAATTTATTTTAGATTGGAGGGTCTTTAGCAAAAGTCATCTATTTCACCTTATCCGCTGACAGAAAAGGAGGCCGTCTTCACTTTAAAATTTTTGAAACAGAACAAGTCGATGACTGTATTGACTTTATTGTGGAATTACTAAAAGATGCTCAACACTACGGTACACAACAGGTCTTAAAAGCAACAGGTGGTGGTGCTCATTTATATCACGACAAGTTAACTTCAAAATTACCCGGCGTAATCGTTCAGAAAGAAGATGAAATGGAATGTTTAATAACAGGTACATGCTACCATAAAAAAAAAAAAAGAGGCTCATCATCATCTAACTCATTATTTTCCCAGGCCTGAGCTTTTTTATTACAGAGATACCCTATGAAGTGTTTACTTATAATGAACTTGATGCTGACCCCATTCGTTTCGAAGAAAAGTCAAAAGACGTATACCCATATATGGTATGATTTTCATTTCTAAAAATGACCCAAAAAAAAACTGACATGTTTTTGGCTCGTAGCTTGTAAATATTGGCTCAGGCGTGAGTATTCTGAAAGTAGATGGTCCGGGCCCAAAAGATTTCACCCGTATTAGTGGTACCTCGGTAAGATCTTTTTTATTTTATTTTTAAATTGTGATGTCTAAACGCAGTAATTATTAGCTGGGCGGTGGTACTCTTTGGGGTTTGTTATCATTATTAACCGATGCACCGTCATTTGATGGTAAGTGAGATATGTCAACAACGGGAAAGAAGAAGAGTGACTCATCATATAATCTAGATATGCTGGCCATTTCCAAGACTGGTGATAATAAAAATGTGGATTTATTAGTGGGAGATATTTATGGCTCAGATTACAGTAAACTCGGACTGAAGTCATCGCGGATAGCATCGAGTTTTGGTAAAGTTTTCAAGAAAAACACACGTCAAAATAAGGATAATTTTGCCTCAGGGGATATTGCAAAGAGTCTATTGTTCATGGTCAGTAATAACATTGGTCAAATTGCTTACTTGAATGCACAACAGCATGGCATTAAGCGAATTTACTTTGGTGGTTGCTTCATTCGTGGTCATCCCATTACTATGAACTCACTATCCTATGCAATCAAGTTCTGGTCAAATGGCGATATGAAGGCCTTATTTCTTCGTCATGAAGGTCATTTGGGCGCCACTGGAGCTGTAAGTTCATCTTTTTTTCTTGTATTGTTACACTATCTAATTAGATATTCTCTTGTAGTTTTTAAAACATAAACCTGTCCGTAAAGCAAGACTTTCATTTTCCTGCTCTGAAAATTATAAACCTGACATTAGTAATAATACCGTGTTTGAAGTACTAGATAATTCGGATAATCTTGAACTGAGAACAGCCACCCAACACTTGTAACATAATATATATATATAAATAAAATTTTATTTTTTAAACATCCTCTACGTTTTCCTCTTCTTCTTCAAAGAACCAATCTACTTGTTGAATAATGGCTTCAATGATTTTACTCTGAAGGTCTGACTGCATGATACTGCTCAGATCTTCTAGTGGGGACCTTAATAATCCAACCGAGAATATTAATGCTAAATTGGATGACTCCATTTTGTTGATCTCTGAATAAGATGCCACTAAATTTAAATGTCGCATAAGATATTCTAATACCGTATAATTCGGCTTGGGTAAACTGTGGATGATGGATTTAATCTGATACATTCTCTCCTCGTAATCGTTCATTCCTAGTAACAATCAATAAATATCATCTAATTTCTTTTTAAAGGGCATTCAATACTTTACTGGCGGCTTCCATAAACCAGTCGTAATATTCATGTGTCATCAAAGGATTACGAAGTTCTCGGAAATAGAGTTTTAGTAAACCAGTCACAGTATTAATATCCTGTTCGTCCTTAAATGACACTGCTTCCTCTTTTTTTTTTTTTAATAAAAAAATAACTTGACTTAGTACATTTGATCAAACTAGATATTAACAACAACTTACTATTATTAAACGCAGCTCTGTATTTTTGTATGGTAGAAGCTGGGCCAGACAATCGATATATGCCCACCGACTTTAACCCTCTTGCTTCCACTTCCTTAATACAGAGGGTGACAATATGGGGTATGTCTCCATTTTCTTCCATTCTCAAAAGTCCGCCAAACACATCATTTTCACCAGAAGGTTGTGTTTGGCCATATACATACCGAGGTTCAATTTTTCGAATGTCACCATTTTTACCTGGTTTGGAAGAAAACCAATGTCCCTTACTCTTTTTATCATCTGTGCTCGTCATTTTTCGGTTGACTTTCATTTGGCTTTCGTCAAATGTAAGTGATTTTAAAAGTCTCAAAATTTCTTGCATAACATATGAGTGGGAGTGAAAAAGGTATCTGGTTTAAGTTTTATATAAAAAATACCTGTGTCCTCGTTTTGACCTTCCTTACGCTTCACCAGTTCTCTCATAATAGCGTCCAGCCAAGCAGAAAATTCCTTGTCGCTTGTTGTTTGTATATAAAGTTTTACTTTTTTGGGTGTCGAGATAATGAATACGTGTTTGCGTTTTGTATCTTGCTTCCCTGCTGGATCAATCTTGCAAGATTCCAGATCAAAACTACCTACCGGAACATGAGTATGTGATGGTTTCTACTAGAGTGTAAGTCTTGTAATTCGGGAGAAGGATTATATATTTATGGCTACGTACCTTGCTTTTAGCGTGGGCTTCCTTGTACAACAACAAAAAGCCATTGGATAAAACTGCATAATAGACTTTCCAGGAACTAAGTTTGCCTCCATCCTCCTTTTCCGAGATCATCTTCATCTGGACGTACCCCTTGTGTCGAATCCAATCTGGTTTCAATTGATGAAATTCCTACATATGACTTCAGTTCCCATGTGCTTGTACACTATATGTTGTGTGTCGTTTACCAGTTTCTTTAATTCGTCAGGTTGTAGACTTTGTGCATAACTTTCGAGACTTTCGTCCCGTTTAATTTCACCACGCCGCTCCTCTTCCTCCTCCTCGTCCTCTTCTCCTTCTTCTTCTTTTTCCTCCTCCAGTTCATCTGCTGGTCGTTCCCATCGAGATTCACCTGTAAACTCATTAAAATAATATATGGTGCCTTCCTCATCTAAAATACAACTTGGTCAACGACTCGGTAAACACATACTTTTGGACTTACCATAGGCATGTTCCCAGCCTTGTGGTAATGGCGAATCGTAAATGACTTTAGGAGGGGATGGAATGGGTGTTTCGACGGCCTGTGGTTGCATAGGTTGATGAGAAGTAGGCATTGTCGGTGGTTCTTCAGTCGTTAAAGGTTCCTGCACATGGGACAATAATTAATTCTTGCTTCTATTATTATTCTTATTACGATTTCAGTCGGACTCTTACACTTTGAGGACCTATGCATTGGTGACAATTAGTTGGCATGTGAGGTTGTATTGTTCAAAAAATAAAAAAACTCACCTTGCGACGTTTCTAACCGGATTCTATTTGCAGGAAAGAAACCAATTTCTTCATTTAATTCACCTGATTTAGACACTGAATGAGTAAAAAAAAAAATATTTTTTATGCAAGCTTGCTTCTTTTTATTTGGTTACCTTCCCACCTAAAAAGATAATACAAAAGGTGAATAAAAAAAATGTCATTCCCATATAAACAAAGTGGTGTCCTTTTACCAGTCGTCGTTATGTTTTTCCAGCAGTTTAATTCTATCGCCTTGTTTAAAAGAAAGCTCGAACTCTCCTTCGGCAGTATAATCCCATACAGCTACAAGGTATTGTGTCATTTATGTGGAATATATTTTAAAAAAAGAAGAAAGAGAAACAAGAATTGCGTTTAAATTTAAAATTCAAGGTGTGTGTATGAAAAAAAAAAAGCCTAAAAACCCCGCTTTCAGGACATAAAGTTTTGTTTATATTTCTCGAAATAAATAAATAAATAATTCGTATACGCATTCTCTGTTCGTATCATGTGAAATTAATATGTGAATTTGTAGGTTTTCTTAAACTTTGTGGTATGATAAACTTGTCTAGAGGGAAAGAAAATAAAACAATTAGCCGACACCTTTTTACTGCAACTTTTTTCAAGGGTACATGAAACTGGAAATTGAGACAATGCTAGATTTAATGAAGCTTAAACCTGATGATGAGCAGTGTTATTTTTTTTTTTCTTGAAAAAAAATAAAAAAAACTGGTATAACAAACCCTTTTATATAAGCGTGTGCACGATGTATGTACATATGTAAACGCAGCACTGATAACTCAAGCTGAGCTTAGTTGTGTACATTATTTGTCGTTGTGAGGTTGTCAAAAAGAAACATGACTTGGATACATGCTGGTTACACGAAACGACTGCATAGATACTATTTTATAGAGCCGCGAAAAAAAAACGTCCCTCCATTCTTCGTGTTTGCAAATAAGGTAGTGGGATCGAATGGAGCAGTTGAACTTACTGCTTTATTTACGTTGGGAATCTACCCTAGTCTGCATTGAGAATAGTGCAAGATCAAGGAAAGGCTGGTTCCGAAATAAGGGGAACACCCGTCATTACGTTTTACTTGAATGTGTATAAAACGAGCATATTTTATCTCAGCATATGTTTACACATGTAGTCATACGCCATGTTTCTATCAAATATACTTCAAACAAGTCAATGTTTATTATGTACAGGCCGACTAAAAAGGTGTCAAAAGACTAGGTTGCACCAAAAAAATGATGACATGTGTTGCACACCGAAATAACCAAGTGATACGAGGCTTTTTTTCTCTCTCTTTATTTTGACTTGCAGAGTGCCTCATCTCCATATTTAGCAACGGCAACCCATCAAATTATTGGACACGTTCTACTCTCATAAGAGACATGATTCTTTGATTTATAAAAAGCAGTAATTGTTGTCAATTTTTCTGTGTAAATTAGTTTTTTTTTTTTTTTTTTTTTTTTTTTGTTTATTATCAGGTTCTCCTTTTTATTCACACATCAACACATTACACTCTTTTTAACAGAAAAAAAAAAAGTCGAACAGCTTTTATTTTTTTTTTTTTTTTTTTACATATTTTTAATTTTTGAAAATAATTCGATTTTTGAATAATAATAAAAAAGGTCATGGTTACAACACTATGGTTCCTTCTTTTGATTTTCGTTCATTGCAATGATGGACTTGATGTACCAACCATCAAGCTTGATTCTCTTGGTGGCCAATTAGGGTTTATTGGAGACTATGTTGGAATCTCGCCATTTAAACATTGGACTCAATTCGAACAATCAAGTAATCTTAATGGCTTGGTCATTTCACAGTTAGATGACGATATTTTATTTTTTAACCGATTCGCCACACTGAACGGAACTATCTCGACCTCTTGTAAACTATCGGATACCAAATATATCCTGGCAGGTGATTTCACTACGATCAATTCAACAAATTACAACCATATTGTCGAATTTGATACGCAGGCACGTCAGTTATCGCCTTTACAACAAGGTTTAGATGGTGAAGTGAGATCACTTTACTGTGATACAAATCAAGTTTATGTCGGTGGTGATTTCATAGCTCCCATCGGTGCTAATAAAACAGACTATGCTGGTCATGTTGCCTTATGGAAGGACAACCAATGGAGTCCTTTACCTTGGAAGGGCTTCAACGGCCCTGTTTACTCAATTATCCGTCACGATCAACAGCAATCTATCGTATTTGGTGGTAATTTTGATTCAACGGGTGATGGTCAATTTTTTAACCAGAACACAAGTCAAACAGTCAACTTGATTTCGTCTGCTACTATCTCTGCTGGTAACTCAGCCATGTTTGGTAACAACACAGATCCCATGGGCGTTATATGTTCTCAGTCTCCATGGTTATTACAAGACGGTATGCCTGGTTATTGGGAAGCCCTGTTTAATTCTCCTGCAAAGCCATCTGTTTTTAGATTATCAAATGTACATATCGATGGAAAGAATACAAATGAATTCAAGTATGAAAAGAATTTTTTTTTTCTTCTTTCTTTCCCCTTATTTTTACATGACTAAATATTTATTTATAGCATTATCTCACTTGGATCAAATCAATATTTCCAATTATCATACAAAGATCCTGTTACAAACCTGCCCATCACTTGCTCGGAAAAATGTATTTTATCAAACGATTCAGCCATACCTTATCAGGATTTTACTGTAGTTCAAGAAGTAGCCACAAGTGGCATCAGAATCAACATTGACTCTTGGTACGGATCCGGTGGTGGACTCGGAAGTGTTGATATATTTAGATCAGATGTATCTTTACAGCCAGAAATCAGTAATAGCCAGTCTCCTGCTGGTGTCTCTGATTCTTGTTCCACCGCTCCTTCATCCACAGCCACAACCACAGGAAATTGGACCGAAGTCTACTCCTATCAAACCTATCAAAACTTTTTAATCGCTAGTTTTCCTGCATCTGAGTTACATTCCAGTGATGTTTCCGTGACTTATCAACCGTAAGTCTCTCTTTCCCACCCCCCTCTACCTCACAAGACGTATTTTTAAAACAGATAAATTTAGCTCATACTCTTTATATGTAGATACATCTCAGGCCAAGGTATTTACGATGTATATATTACCACACCAGGATGTGTCGGTACTAGCACTTGTGATCAACGTACACAAATTGTATTGGACATCACCTTAAATCCGGGCAATACAACAACCTATGCATTGGATCAACAAAATGCTGCCGATCAGCGTACCTTGATTTTCACTGGATCCATCTCCGCATCTTCAGGGTCATTCCAACCTTCCATTGTGATGCATGTTTCACCCACTGCTACTACACCTTCCTCAAACACCATATCTGTAGTAGCGGATTCCATTGAATTCATTCGAAATTCCACAGGTCTATTACTTTCTAGCGTTTTAAATTATTATCCTTCCAACAACACTTGGTTACCTCTTACTCAGCAATTGCCAGCAGCTTCCACTGTCACTACATTGCAATCGGTGGGGAATCAACTGTACATTGGTGGTAGTTTCCGAGCCAATGATTCCTACACAAATATTGTAGCTTATGACTTTGAAATGGGTTATTTACCCTTCAATAACATTGGCTTAAATGGCATGGTGTCCACTTCTTTGCTTATAGGCTCTCAACTTGTTTTGGGTGGCCTCTTTAACAATACTGAAGTTCCTCAACAAACGCTTAAAAACGTGGCAATCTACGATACTCAAACCAACACTTGGTCTGGTATGAATGAAGGTGTTGACGCCAGAGTAGAAAACCTGTATACGACAGATAATACCAATGTGCATTTATCCGGTCCTTTCACCACAGCAGATGGTTTACCGACTTTCAATAACGCCCAATGGAGCTTAAAGAATCGTCAATGGGTCCCTTCCTCTTCATTAATTGTAGGCCCTGTGGCAAACCAGCTTCAAGTTGGTTCGGACAGTATTTTATACTTGGGAGGCATCAAAAGCGCACAGACATACCGTGCTAACGATATCGCCTCGCTTGAGACACAACAATGGAAAGTGACCGATGTCGATCCCAACGCTACTGTGACAGCGGGTGTCTTTTGGAAAAACGGCAAAACTGATACGACTATCTTGAGTGGTCTATTCAATTTCAATAACACGCAATATCATCTCGCCATGTACGATGGTGCATGGTCTGGTTTATTGCAAAATGTTCAAGGTGAGGTAAGCACACTCTACGTGGTTCAAAATCAACTCTTGGTGGGTGGTCAGTTCAAAGGGACTTTGGACGGCTCTAACTCGCCCGTCACAAGTTTTGCTGTCTATGATCTTCAGAAACAGGCTTTTCAAGATGTTCAAGGTGTTACAAGTAAGTAGATGTTCCAGCAACAATAGTAAAAATAGAAAAAAAAAGTTTTTTATGGTCCCCTAATCACTTTTGAAACGTAGATTCGGATGGAAGTCCAGGACAAGTCAATGTCATCCGACCTCAGTCCGATGGAAAATCAATCTTTGTGGCTGGAAACTTTTCATTTGCTGGACTATTGAATTGTGACGCCATTTGTTCTTTAGCTTCTGATTCCCGTCAGTGGAGTCAAGTGAGCCAAGGGATAGAAGGAAATGTGATGGATATGTCAATCTATAAGGATTCTATTACGGTGGTTGGTGACTTGAAGGTTGGTTCCACCATGACTGGTCTGGCCGTATTGGATAATGTCAACGCCGCCTCTTGGAGAACTGCTGCCAATGACTTTACGTCTACTTCTTCTTTAGTCAATGACGGTACAGGCAATTTCATTATCTCTGGAAGAGATAATAATCAATTCTATCTTGGAACCTGGAACGGCAATGATTTGAAACCCATTGATACGAAACTTGGCTCCGGTACGAACATTCAGCAGCTGTTATACATGCCGGTTTCATCTTCTCCATCAGAGGACAGATTCCCTGCAGATTCAGATACATTATTAATGGCGGTTGGTCATTTGGAGATACCTGGCTTTGGAAGTAGTAGTGCTGCTTTGTATGATGGTTCTACTTGGTATCCTTATGCACTAACATCTTCAGCGAACGGATCTAGTGGTATCATCCATAGTACATTTACAATCACAGAATGTTGTACACCAAAATCTGTCCGTCAATACCTCTCTATTCCTGCTGTTATTTTGATTTCGATTGCAATTTCATTAGCCATCCTCTTTGTGCTGATTGCATGTGTCTTCCTCTTCTTATTCTTGAAACGTCGTAACAGTGTCAAGTCTCAGACAGAACCTATGCCGGAATGGAGACCCAAGCACCGACCTACCAGTTTGTTAGCCATGTTGGATGCAGCCAACTTGCACGATTCTGCTATTCTTGCCGCCGGACCTTCATCGAAGCGAGAGGAGACTGCTGTCGGATACACTACAGCGTTGGACGGAAGAGGACAAAGCATGGATATCTCGGATAACTCACGACTTCGAAGCTCAAGTGGATTTTCTGGTGGAATAGGCGGTATTTCATTTGGCGCACTGTTGGCCAACGCGTTAAAGACCAATGGAAGTTCCGCTGTAGCGAGTGACGAATCACCCAAGGTTTATTACGCCAAATACCCATTTGAGGCGAAAGAGTTTGGCGAGCTTGCATTTGATGCAAAAGTCCCCATCGTGGTGACAGATACCAGCGATAATGTCTGGTGGATGGGATATAAAGATGATGGTTCTGGTAACCCTGTTTCAGGTTTATTCCCCAGCAATTATGTATCAAGCACAAAACCCTTTTAATCACTTCATTAAGCAGCATATCCCCCTAAACACACACTACACACACACACACACACACACACACACACACACACACCCTTATTTTGTTTTACCCACACACACCCCTCGCATAGAACTTTTCTTCATTTTTTATAACAATCCCCCTCCCCCCCCCCTCTTTTTAGTTTCTTAGTATTAAAATTATGTAGCTTAGAATACCATATATTTCAATAGTATCTGTAAAGGAGTTGTGTGAACAGACACCCCTATTTCTTTACGTAATACATTTTTTTTCGAGAATTTCAACCATTGATTCTTTTAAAAAGCTGACTGCAGAAAGATTGCGCCATCGGACGACACCTTTCTTCGCTATTTATTCTTATTTGTTCCGGATGTATAACTAACACATGTATCAAAAGAGGTTCATTAGATAACACTTTTTTAAAATTTAAAATCACTAATAAAGAAGAAACAAGCAAATATATATAAAGAATTGATTGACTTGATACCCATCCTGGTTTATTTTAATTATTCCGTCTTAATTTCTTTCAAAGCCGATCTCTGGGTCATCAACAACCACATTCCAGTCAAGATATGAAACGCCTCAAGAGCTATCACCAGGTTTGGCAGATATTCCGTTTGTCTTGCTACTTCAAGAGCACCACACACAAACACGGATCTCAAGAACTCATATTCAATAGCCCATTGCTTACGATCAAATATATACCCAAATGTAGTCAATGTTGAAAAAATATAAGTCGATGTCGTCACAACCACAGCAAAATCAAGCTCGCCCGGCTTATGATCCAATAAAATACCATTGACTGCCACCAGAACAGCAAAATGAGCCACCACATAAACGTTAATCCCAAGGGATAGTGTAGGGTCGTATTTCTGAGGTGGTATATCCTTTGCGATAACTGGGATCTCTTCCAGTAATCCTGTGCGTGGTGTATCATCGTGCCAACCAGGTCCGTAAAACAACACCTTTAACTTGTTTAAGCTACCGGGTGTTGACCAGCATGTACGAAGCACATGCTTGAGATGATGAAACTGGATCGTAAACGGGTCAAAGGTATTGATAGGATGAGTCAAACCAAACGCGACAGGCTCGCTGTTTTCTGCCTTGACATTAGGAGCTGTCCTTTCTAACTCGAACGTTCCAAACATGATATCCCAAATAATGAGGGTGCCAGCGTAATTCTTGTCAATGCAGTAAGGATTACGGCCGTGATGAAGACGATGTGCTGATGGCGTATTGATAATGTATTCTAATGGTCCAAGGTTTCCAATCACTTCTGTATGAATCCAGTATTGAAATAATGTGTTGAACTGCTTGTGCATGACGTATAATGAGGGTGGTAGAAATAACGCAGCTGGCAAATCAAAGACCCAAGAGGCATATACCTGAAATACGCTTTGACGTAAAGCAGTAGTCTGGTTATAGTATTCGGATGAATGATGAACCTAAAATAGAAACATCTAAGTCAAAAGTACCCGTATAATTTTCCAACGAGCCCGTCGTTTTACTTACAACATGAGTCGCCCAAAACAAGTTCACTTCATGTGCAGCACGATGAAAGAGATAGTATCCTAAATCGATAATGAAAAATCCTGCTATCCAAACCCAAATGTTGTGTGGATCCAAAGTAACAAATCGAAAGTTTTCGTACACATATAAATACGAGTTGAGCGTAATGTTGTATATAAAGAATTTCGATATTTGTTGCAGCATGCCCGCCTAGACAAAAAAAAAAATTATGTTTAATTTTTGCCTATTTAAACCCCTTCTTTCTACTTACACCTATACTTCCAACCATGTCATTCACTGAATAACGACTCGCATCCCACAAACGTTCTTTTCGAAGTCCTTTTCCACCATGTCGAAACACCAGGGACAGAAATTCAAGTGTAATGGTTAATACAAAGAAAGGAATGGACTCTGCAATGTAGTCAGGGACCTCCTGGTAATGACCAAAGGTGGTTGCTTTTGGAGAGACGATATAAAAAAGTCTACCAGCTCCTCTCAGCACATAGGTTATTACGTCAGCTATAGCAACCATACGCACAGATCTTTTTTTACTGTTATTCTTTAAGGCAAATATAAAAATACCATGAATGGGTCTTTTTATACCAAAAAAAAAAAAAAGTGTGAGAATTTCAGGACACACTCGACATTTTTGGGTTGAATTAAGCGGAGATATCTTAATGTGTGCGCTTCATGGACAACACGTCCCCTGTAGGCTCATTACACACGATGGTTATTTTATCCATTCACAAAATGAGGATTCATCTTATTTATGGCTTACCTTTAACAGCTTTGTAAATTGACTCGAGCAATAGCAAAAAGAATGGTTGCCAAATTAAGATAAAATAGTTTTAGTCATGTATCACCCGTAACAGCTGTCATGCAATTTTTCTTTTTTCTTTTTGAGCACAAATACCAAATTCGGATCGAACTATGTAATGGTAGTGAGCTTTTATTGTTTGAATTAGGAATTAAAATCTCGACTTTAGTTTAAACGTAACCTCTAACGATGCATTAAATTTTAATTTTGCACAACATGAACATAAATACATTACGGTTATTGTTAAATCAGAGTTATAGATCGTTTTCATTCACTTGAAAAAGATTTTTTTATCAATCGACATTACTTCATATCTTCTCACATTCAAATTTTTTTTTTTCTTAATACATGCCTTTTAGGCTTACTTTTTTTTATTTTATAGATTTAAAAGATTGGCTGATACCTCTTTGAAATACTCAATTTGACAAACATGGATAGGAATATGTAGTGCAACATTGAATCGATACCCGGATAAGTATCTTCAAATCCCAAATGCGAATCTTTCGATCCTTCAGAATCCCCAAGATTTGAGTCCAGAGATGCCAAAAAGGCATTTTTTTTTTTTTTTTTTTTTTTTTTTTTAATTACATCAAGTGAAAAGAGAACCTATGACCGAAACTTATTAATATGGTATATCATAGATAGTGATCACATCAATGATGAACAATAATAGACTTATTCAGAAACCATGCATTAGTCTCATACGGCTTCTGCCATCTTATCTCTTATTAGGTTCTACCTGCTTGACTTCAAAACGTATGATTGGAATTGTAAATTATGCTGAATTTTAATTACGAAGCGAGAAAGTTAGATACAGTGTATATAAAAAGGATTTCTATTTGACAAGCCAACAAAATCTATCACACACAGAAATGGGCCACCTGCATTCCCTTGCCTCATGGGTTTGGAGAACTACTTATCGCTGTAGTATTCAACTTGGAACTCACATATTTTATTTACTAGAAACACACAAAATTTGTTTAAAAAAATAAATAATCACTTTCAGGTGAGCTTTTGAAATGCTCATTTGCAAAGTGTTGCCCATGAGTATTATAACTCAATTTGAAAATTCTTGGGCATATTATGTCTGATAGAAGAACCTCTTGGCTATTATTTTCGCTGTCATAGCACCTCAGCTTTTCCTCATGCTGGCTTTTCAAAACAGCAATAGTCTTCATTGTTTATTCGAGACAGCTCACTAAATAATTAAATTAGACTTGCTATTATTTTTCATCTCAATCGTTTAGAATCAGGAATATACCTTCAAGGTCAAGAAAAAAGTGAACAATGAAGTGATGTGCTCTTTTTTTTTTTCTTCTTTAAAATCTTCTTCCACCAAGATTTTCTTCTCCCCAACAAAGTTATATATCCCATACTTTGTGTATTGCATGGGCCACAGTCGGATATGTTTGCCTAGTTGTGACAAATTAATATGATTAGCACAAATAAATAAAAAGCTGTCTATAGTATTGTCTACCGCTTGACTGCACGAAATAGAGTTTGAGTTTTCTAAACTCTTCAACAAACGCTTATTTGTAGTGGTCAGCCACAAATCTCGATAAGACATTCTATATTTGGAATCGTATTTTATCCATTACAAAGATAATGATGCGAGAATCGGGGAAAGGTGTTTTGCGTAAAAGATGTAGAAAGTAAAAATAAACGCTCAAGATCCTCTGGTTAAGATTATGAAATGTTTATACAAGCAGGAAAAGAATCAGCAATTGCCAGTTTAAAGAATGATGTAGAAGGGTTTGTGGATGCTTGCGTTGATGGTACCAGCTCCAATGTCACTTGTAGTACTCATGCCAATGCTGACAATATGGTTGCAAAGGTATAAAATATTTGAGGTTTAATCTTACAACTGCGCAGGGGATCAGGGGAAAATCATTATAGTACTGATAAGTACTGGGTCAAGCACACCGACTGTTACTTTATAAGACTGTTTGAAACAGGATATCTGCAAAGACTGTGCATAGGAGAAACATGGTACAATACGCATGTTGTAGTTATTGATTGATACGATATTCGATGGTGATTATTAGTCTACAGGTGATGCGATAAGTCTACAATAAATAAAAAAAAGATTATGTACATCTTTTTATTTCCGGTTTATATGAAGTCGTTGTCCCAAAAAAACATCATCATCCTGTATTCTTCTAGCAAAACGTAACTCTTGTGGCATTGATCATTTAAACAAATCATGACAATCTGGATTTAATATTTAAATACACACACGTTTCCTCTTATCGCAAAAGAAGAAAAAAAAACTAGTGTCATTGTACTCTCTCAAGCAATAAAAAGAAGGAATATCGTAGCTGCTGGTCTAATGGGGGGGGGGGCATCTATCAATGTGGGAACCCCTTCTTTTATTTTTATATCTTTTTTTTCTACAATCGGGTAACAAAGTCTTATTCAGTCTTTTTGGGAAGTTGAATCTTGGGAATTCTCTATAGACATTGAAAACGAATGAGTCACATTGACAGAAAAACAAGCTGCTTTATTAGTTACCATATCAGGCTTCATGATCTTTTATATACCAATGGAGTAAAGAATTTAGTTGACGGTACGGAAAAAAAAAGTGTAAGGCATGCATAAAAAATAAAAATAAAAACTTACTCGGTTAACAACAGTACTGCCAGCAGCCATGCCTGTGCACATTAAGACAAAGGTATAGAATTTATTTGGTTGTGCCATTATTAAAAAAAAAATTATTTTGAAGTAAGGGAGGGGGGGTTCAAAGCGAAAAAAAAAAAGTATGAGTTAACACCCGCCCAGTCAGCCAGCTAGGCAGCCAAATAAAAAAGGATGCGGTGCCCAAATCTCAATTTGACAGTTTTCAATGCAAAAGGACATGCGTGATACCTTTCAACTAAAGATAATCACAAGAATAAGACTATACTATTTTCTTGTTCATAACGCATGAACCAATTTTCTTTGGTTGGGATGGGAGCAAAGATGATTAATATACCCCCCCTCGCTAGCAAATCTTAATTTGGTAACCTAGTTACATGTAAGCTTTGCTTCCCCCCAAGCAAGAAAATTGCAACTTGAGAAACGTGTAGTAGGATGTGGATTTACCCGGGGAGCGCCTTTTCTAATGTTCAAACTGTGAGAAAATTCTTTAGAATCAAGCTAAAATAAACGCACTATGTCTTTATAAATCAATCTGTTATACCTCTCGGGTAGATCGAGAAATCCATACTGAGTGTACCTTTTTTTTTTATTTATTAAATGAAGGGAATAATTTTTTTTTTTTTTTAGAAAAAGCATGAAGCGATCTGATGACGTACAGACAAAAATATTTTGCAGCTCAGGTAGTATGTGAAAAAAAAAATGTTTGGCTCCGGCTTCTTCTTTTTTTTTCTTCTTCTTCTTCTTCTGTATAACCTTGATAGTTGTTAAACCAGGTTTGTTCATTAGATAAATTAGTCGACTATAGGGCATTTCTAACCACGCGCGTTTTTTTTTGTTTTTTGTTATCTTTGTAGCCTTTTTATCATATCAATGGGAAAGACAACCACACCAGAGTTAAAAAAGTAAATTATACTTGTTCATCGATCTTTTTTTTTCTGTTTATTCACCATCCTTCAATAGATACATGGACAAGCGTCTTTCGCTTCAATTAAACGGAAACCGTAAGGTGACTGGTGTCCTTCGTGGTTTCGATCCCTTCATGAACATTGTCTTGGATGAAACTATTGAAGAAATTAGTGCGACTGAAAAGAACAACATTGGCATGGTGGTAAAGTATTTTTTTTTTATTAATTTGAATTAGTGGAGGGGGTTTATAAAGAGATGTTTAACACATGGTTTAATGTTAGGTCATTCGTGGTAACAGTATTTCTATCATGGAAGCTCTTGAGCGTATCTAGATTTGTACAAAGAAAAAAAAACTTCAAAAAAAAAAAATATCAGCAATATAAAGTTTCTTACCCCCCACACCCCCACAAAAAAAAAATATATACATCAAATAAAATTTATTTGTGAACACAAAAAAATATGTATTCTATTTATCCTTCTTGGATTCTTCCAAAGCCTTCTTCTCATCCTTGACATCTCCTTCACCCACTTGTCCATATTCATTAGCACGAGTAGGATCTACCTTGTAAGCATGACGTTGATAAATATACACGAAAAAGACAAAATCATCACGAAGACAAGCCAATCGATGCAAAGTAGGCATCTTGATCACAAACGCAAACAAATCATCAATAAACGTATTCAACGACTTGTACATCAATGTCTTCCAAGGCATATGAGCAACCTATTTAAAAAAAAAAAAAGAGAAGGGAATTAATGCAAAAAATTCCAAAATAGAAAATATATCGTCCACTTACACTCTTGAGACGGTAATTGATATACAATTGAGGTAACATAGTAATAAATCCAAACATGTACACGAATTGGACCAAGGTATGAATCACATATGAGTACCAACTCTTGTGCTCATCATAATACAAGGAATAAATGGCATAACCAGCCAATAAGGGGTATGAAAGCCATTTCAAGTACTTGAAAGCAATGGCATCATATTTAGCTGTCTCATCTTCTTCTTCCGACTGCTTCGACTCTTGTTGTCCCAAGGAAGGAATCCAAGACCCGGGAGTCCAGATCAATTCATACTTGAGCGCCTTAAACACCTTCCATAACTCAATGACCAAACCAAAGCCTTGGCTGATCAAGACCATCCACGATGTCTCCTGGTTATTATCAAACAGGTACAAGAAAATCACAATCTGGAAAAAGATATTGACAATCAAGGTACGCACAGAGATACCTGCACTGTTAGATTTTTGCTTCCAAAAGGCGATATCATTCTTGAAGGCAAGCATCTCAAACAACGAATGAAGACAACTGACGGCAATGGTGGTACCCAAAAGAATGGGATTGGTCTCGATAAACATACGCTTGATCTCATCCATATCTCCACTTGACATTCCTCCTAATGGATTCTGGCTCTGTTGCTTCATGGAATCATCCAAGGTGGCAAAAATATTAAACTTCCACATTGAAATAGACTCCACACGAATATTCAAGGGTAACATCTCCACGGTTTCATTCACTGCATACGCGTTTGATTGAAGCACCCAGAAATCATTGGGAAACAAAATAGGTCGGTAATAGCCAAACTTACCAGAAGGATCACGCGACATGGCTTGATCAAACTGAACAAATTTAATCACGGGTGGTTGCAAACTATTCTTGGGGAGAGGTGCACGATGACTGTTCACCAAACTAAGTGTCACATTTGGGTGCCAGTAAGCAACCTTGGGAGCTCGACGCGTTAAATCTCCAATCAAGTTGGCTCCAAGTCCCACAATACCACCAGGTCCTCCTTCTGTTTTCTCCTCCTACAAACCATCCACCAATCTGTTAAATGTTGCGTTCTTTTTTTTTTCAAATAATCGGTCTCTTACCACTTTTTCAACAATTACTTCTTCCTCTTCCACCTCTTCTTCATCCTCATGCTTGCCTAATAATTTCTTTTGCTTCACAAGAGATTTTTGAGGCAAGAACTTGGTCAACACATGTCGAACATAGACGGCAGCATCAGGATTATAACCCTGACTACGAGGATCAATGGAAATACCATGTTGAGTAAGAAAGACGTGAGCATAAACCGTACCATTATGTTGAATTGTCTATCATTTACAATTCTATAAGCATATATATACACACACACACACACACTATTTGAAAAATCTATATTGTACCTTGGTAGCGGGAATCTCAATCTTGTGTTCTCTGGCTTCAAAATCTTCACTGTAATACAATTCAGTGGTTTTCCAATCAGGTTGTGCTTCATAATTCGTGAAATATTCTTCTTCGCTCACATACACGGACAAGTCCATGGGTGTACGAGGTTGCCAGAGAGGAATAAAGCTCTCAGGAAGCACAGAAAGTGGGACGGAGGGATTAGGGAAATAGTAGACATTTGAAGGTACAGAGGCATAATCACGCAACGTGGTAGCTCCAGGAACAAACGTAGGTTGAGATACCACTTGTTGGCCATCGCTTGTTGTCGTCACAGGGGCATGGGGAACAGCGACTTCGGGTGACTTCATACCTGTTACATTAGTGTCAATAAAACAATTCTCTCTCTCTTTTTTTTTTTTTTTGTTCATTAGGAAAGAACTTTTACCGTTGGAAATAGCTCTCATTGCTATCCAAAAGATGATCATCTGAATAACCGATCCAGCATACTTTTGAATAAAACTCTTTTGTTGAGGTGGTGGTGCCCCAGTGGCTGCAGAACCTTCGCCTGCAACAACAGGTTGTGGGTTCGCCACTTTATTATCTCCAGGCATTATATTAAAGATAAATAAGAAGAAGAAAAAAAGAGAGAAGGCGTTCTTTTTTATAATTTATCTGTGTTTGCGAGAGGGGTTGAAGCTCCGTGCAATGTGTTACGAAAAAAGAAGGTTTTGCGTTTCCCTTTCGATAGGGATCTTTTTTCTTTATACTGTATTACATAATACAATCTCTTATCGCAGACAACACCAGTGTCTCCCAATGTCTTTATTCTCTATGCAATTAAGCATGAGTATCTCTTACGTGATCGTCCCCGAAGGAATCAACTCTGATCCCTCTCACACACACATACGCAAAGTGGACCCTCCGTTGCTGACTAAGAATCAATGCGAACATACGCTTTGACTAGCATCAAGTCAACCATTGTAAAGCGAACATACACAAGTCTTTGTCAGGCAATTACCTCACTGCGGTGAAGGGGGGTGGGGGAGGCGGCTCTTATAAAATTGGACAACAACGGAGTCGTCATTGTTTCCCTATTTGGACAAAGTCAGTTTCTTTTTTTTTTAAAAGAGAAACTCGCAGCAACACATTTTTTTTTTTTTTTTTACCTTTCTTTTACAGCATATTATAGAAATGTCGCGACATAGAGCAGTAAGAAATTTAGACATTGACGGTAAATTATGAAAAAAAACAAGCCCATGTCACAAAGAAACAACTAAAAAAAAAAAAAAAAACTGTAGATATTCTCGATGAAGAAGAATACGAGAGTGAATACGATGAAAACACAAGTGAGATATATATTCTATAAAAACACCCGGGGAGGAAAAAAAGAAAAACTCACCAAACAAAAAAAACTCTTTCTAGTTGACGAGACAGAAATGAGTAATGAAGATTTAGATAAATTAGACGACGGATTAGCCTACATTCACAGCATCATTGGAGAGGACAGCTTCTTGACAGCCAAAGAGATCAAGGAAGCCCTTTGGTATTACTTTTTCGATAAAGAAGAAACCTTGGAATGGGCACTCGGTAAACCTCTCTTTCTCTCTTCATTCACAATCAACCCTTTTCACTAAAACCCTTCACAGATAAAATCGAGAAACAAAAGGCCATTGAAGACAAGAAAAAGGCCAAAGAACAAGCCAAAAAAGGTAAGTTTCATTTTTTTTCTTTTTTTTTTTTATATGAGAGTCCCCCACACACACACAATACCCCGACTTTTTTCCTTTTCTTTCCCTTTCACATTTTTTTTTTAAAAGGTAAAAAAAACACACACACACACACATACTTACACAGGCATGCAGTTAACACCCAACTAACACCCCCTCTCTTTTTATCAAAACATTAGCATGAGCGACAAACCTTCACTTGCCAGTTTATCCAACACACGTCAAACAAACAGTTTATCGCTTCTAAAGCAAAAGATGCAAAAGCCTTCTTCATTAGCATCATTAGCATCAAACGCCAAACCCGTTTCCTCTTCTTTACAGAGTTTAGCTACGCGATCTGCTACCAAACCTGCTTCCTCCAGTCTCTCTCGTCTAGCCAATACCTCACCCTCTACCACCACCACCAAACTCGGTTCTTTATCCAGTCTCGCTTCACGACCTAGTAAACCTACCACGAGTCTTCCTAACCCTATCACCACCATCACTTCCAAACCCAAGCCATCTGTCAAACACGCGCCTATCCAACACAAGGCACCTGCAGTAGTAACCGAAGCAGAGGAGAAGGAGGAGGAGGAGGAATCGAATCCACTTGTAGCTAAACCTTCTTTAGCTGCTCAATTCTTGTTTCAACCTCAACCTTCGCCTCCTTTCCTTCCTCCTCCTCAAAAATCACATTCTGTTTCCGTTCATGTCTTTCAGTTTGATCGACCTAGTCCTGATGATATTGTATTTGCTGCTCAAAGTCAACGACCCAACACCAACAAAAACTAATAACCTCTCCCTCTTTCTCTTTCTCTCTCTCTTTTTCTCCTTCCTCCTCTCTTTCTCTCTCTCTCTCTCATATAAACCAACACCACTCACACACACACACACACACCTTTTAACATTTTCTCTCTTTTTATCTAGCTGCCGCCGATAAAAAATCCGCTGCTGCCGCCGCCGCCGCTGCTGCTGCTGCTGCTGCTGCATCGAAAGCCAAGAACAATAAGGAAGACACGATTGAATACTTATCAGATGAAGAAGAGATTTCACAAGAGATGAGCGCCATGGGATTCCAACCTGTGACAAAATCCGAACCCTTGGCCAAGATCCCATCTTCCAAACGAGTGAATATCTCTGAAGAATATCAGAAACGATCGAGTGCCAAACCCAAGTTAAACCTGGTCGTGATTGGTCATGTGGATGCGGGTAAATCCACGCTGATGGGACATTTCCTCTATGACCTGGGACAAGTAAATGAACGTACAATGCGTAAATTTGAACGTGACTCTCAAAAGATAGGTAAAGGTTCGTTTGCCTATGCCTGGGTATTGGATGAGACAGGTGAGGAACGGGATCGTGGTATTACCATGGATATTGCCACCAACCATTTCGAGACCGAACATAAATCCTTTACGTTACTGGATGCACCGGGTCATCGCGATTTTATTCCCAACATGATTTCAGGTACAGCACAAGCCGACGCTGCTATCCTTGTGGTAGATGCTTCTACCAACGCCTTTGAAGCAGGGTTTGATGCGGGTGGACAGACCAAGGAACATGCGGTCCTTGCCAGAAGTCTTGGTGTACAACAACTCATCATCGCCATCAATAAATTAGACATGGCTCTCTGGAATCAATCACGTTTCGATGAAATTCAAACCAAATTAAAGTCCTATCTTGTGCATGTAGGTTTCAAGAAATCCAACTTGGTCTTTGTACCCGTCTCTGGTTTAACTGGTGAAAACCTCATTAAAAGAAGCACACTTCCCGAATTACAATGGTATAAGGGTGGATCGTTAATGCAACATATTGATGGGTTTGCTCCTCCTGTGCGATTGCTTGATAAACCTTTGCGTATGCGCGTGACGGATTTCTTCAAGGGAGGTATTGGTAGTAGTGGTGGTGTCTCGGTGGCAGGTAACATTGAGTCTGGAAGTATGCAAGTGGGTGAGCAAGTGATGATCGTTCCCGGTAATGAATTAGGGTATGTGAAAACCATGCAAGTGAACGAAGAACCCGCTAATTGGGCTGCAGCTGGTGATTCCGTCTTGATGACGCTTGTGAATCTGGACATTATGAATCTGAGGTAAAAATTAGAAAGAAGGGAAAAGGGAAAGTGGGATAAATGATGGGAAGGATGAAACTAAAATGTGTGTTGCACACAAAAAAAATAATAATAGTAACGGATGTCTGGTGTGTACAGCATCGAAGCCAGTTCCGGTGACAAGTACGTTTGAAGCACAAATTGTGGTGTTTGACATTCGTATCCCCATCACGCCAGGATATCCTGTCGTACTGCATCACGGCAGTTTAGATGAACCTGCATTTATTGCTAAACTGATTGAGGTCCTGGATAAATCCACAGGAGAAGTCATCAAGAAGAACCCACGTTGTCTGTCCAAAGGCATGACGGCTAAAGTTCAAATCAAACTCTCTCAACGTCCTATCCCCTTGGAAACCTTCAAGGACAATAAACAATTAGGTCGCGTCATGTTACGTAAAGATGGAGAGACGGTAGCGGCTGGCGTCGTAAACGAAATATTGACCTATGGCTCATAGAAAAAAAAACAATAAACTTTAATTTTTGAAACTATTTTGTGGAAACTTGGTGTGTGCGTTTAGATGGTTGCCCTGAAACCTTTTGTGTAACAGCCCTTTTTTTTTTTTTGACATATAAAAAAAGGGCTGGGCGTAAACGCGTGTGATGTGTTGATTCCATCATGTGGTGGAACCAGGCGTTTTTTTTTTTTTTTTTTCAGCTTTTTTTTTCTATTTTCTTTTTTTCTCTCTTTCTTGAATTGTAAAAATAGAACAAGAGTTTCATAACATGGGGAATGTCGATAGTATACCACAAAGTGAAGGCCAATGTAAAAAAGTGAACAACCCTCCCCCCAAAAAAAACAGAAAATAAAAATTAACCCTCCTCTTTAAAAAAAAAGCTGTAAACTTGTCACAATTTCAAATTCTAAAGCCACTGGGACAAGGCGCGTTTAGCAAAGTAATAAAAAACGCATAATAAAAAAAAAAAATTATAAGGTTTAACGATTAAAATAACAGGTATACAAGGTCCAACGAAAACAAAAGCTTTACGCGCTTAAAGTGATGCGAAAAAATCAATGTATTCATACCGTAGCCAATATTATTCGAGAACGAAACATTCTAGAATGCTTAGATCATCCACTTGTTTGTAATATGCGTTTTGCATTTCAAAACACGCATTGCTTATTTATGGCCATGGATCTCATGTAAATATATCTATCCCACTCTTCACACATGATTGTTATTTACCCCCTCCCCTCTGTAGGTCAGCTGGCGATTTACGATTCCATCTATCAACAAAACAGCATGATGAAAACACAATCAAGTTTTGGATCGCAGAACTTATTTGTGCTGTCAAATATCTACACTCACAATCCATCGTTCACAGGTAATTCTCTCTTTCTCTCTCTCTCTCTATAGATACTACATGCTTATATACAGTCGACTTATAACCAATGATTAGAGATATCAAGCCAGAGAATATATTACTGGACGCAGAAGGTCATGTTCATCTAGCAGATTTTAATATCGCTTGTCGTCTTCCCAAACGCAGCAGGAAACTCACCTCCATGGCAGGCACTGCCGTCTACTTTGGTAACGCATAGACGCTATTTCCCATCTTTTATTCGTTAGTTGGAACTAAACATATTTGTATATTATTAGCACCGGAAATGTTTAGAGGAGAAGGATATGACGAAGACGTGGATTGGTGGAGTCTAGGCATTACGTTTTATGAATGCTTGTACGGCAAAGTAAATTTTTGATACGCATCACCATGATGAAATGTTCTTTTTTTTTGTGTGTGTGTGTGTGTGTGTGTGTAACTCACCCTGCTTTTGAATTATTTTTTATTAGCGCCCTTGGACTCATTGCACAGACATAACTCAGTTAGGTCGACATGTCCTAACCGAGGACATTACGTATCCCCGTCAAGCCTCACTTCACTGTCGATCGGCCCTCCGCAGCGTAAGTTTAAATCTAACAGAAAAAAAAATGAGACTAACATGATGTCATATATATCAGCTACTGGAAAAAGACCCTAAAAAACGATTGGGTCATGGCGTTGTGTCTGGTTGGCATGGTATCGCGCGACACCCTTTTTTCCAGCATATTCAGTGGTCTCGTATCGACAGTAAAGGGTATCAACCTGTGTACACCCCCATCATTGGACAAGAGGAAATGTGTGTGACAGACAAAGAAGAAGGAGACTGCGCACCCAAAAGTATCGAAAGCCATGTGTCACAACAAAAAACTCGAGATTTTAATATCCAGAACTATGCGTCGTTTGATTACACGATATTTGATCAATACCAAGGTTTTATTGACGAACAATGCATGACAGTGGGTCCACCACCTTATTGGGTTAAACCCGCTTTTCCTGGGGCTGATCATAACCTTTTACCTATACCCAAAGTTTACCTTGAGACCACACCTACCATTACCATTTAATTATTTTTTTTTTTTTTGGTGGTGTGTAGAGTGTGACTTTGTTTAAGCAATTCCACCACGTTCTTGTTTTCCTTTATTTTTTTCATCACCGTCCCCCTCCCCCTCCCCTCGTCTGCTTCTCTCTCCCCCCCTTTTCTATCTTGGTTGATAAATAAACAGTTTTTTTTAAAGGTAAAATTAGGGAGAAAGAGAGGGTTCTTTTTTTGTTTCTCACTGTTATTAATCTACTTTTTAAAAAAGATGTCTGATGCAAAAGCCGTAATCAAGAGTGTTGACATGAGTGAGGAGATGCAACAAGAAGCCATCGAGTGCTCCACACAAGCTTTGGAAAAGTATAATATCGAAAAGGACATTGCTGCACACATCAAGCGTGAATTTGACCGTAAATATGGTAAGTTATTTTAGATGAGCAGTAAAGAGAGAAAGAAAGAGAGCAGAAATTAACATCTACGTAAAAAAAAAGGTCCCACTTGGCATTGTGTTGTTGGACGTAACTTTGGTAGTTTTGTTACTCACGGTAAAAATATATATATATTCTCTTTTTGTTTTTTTTGTATTTTTTACTAATATTTAATACATGTAGAGTCCAAGCATTTCATTTACTTTTACCATGGTCAAATTGCCATTCTTTTATTCAAGTCTGCTTAGATTATTTTTTTTTTTTGTTTTTGCTGAAAATAAACATTTTACCCTTATTGTTTGTATAGACAATTATAAAGTTTAGCAGTAGGTTATGTAAGCTTTAAGCGGTTTTGGGAATGTTTCCTAAGTAATAGGCTCAAACCTTTTGGTGAATTCAATCTTGGCATAATCACCTTGGGCTTCTTATCAGTTTTTATGAAATAAAGACTTCTCGAAAGAACTAGTCTTTGCGATATGGTATTGGCACATCAATAATTATAAACAAACCCGAGATGGAAGAACAATGCATGAAAGATGACTGTCTCAAATTAATAAAGGTTTCGACAGCATCTTTAAGCTCAGAAACTCCTCCTTTTACAGAAAATACACGTACAATGAATAGAAGGATGTCTTCTTAATCGAGTTTCCCTAACAGCGTAATTGGACCTGATAAAAAAAAAACTGGGAACTGATCCTATCACAAAACATAAAGTCGTGACCTTTTGTCCATTTATATTAAGACACTATCTTGGCATATGAGCATAGTTATTTACTCTTTTCGATCATAAGTCTTTGTAAATCATAACAAATACCAGCCTCAATGTTTAAACTGGTGGAAAAAAAAAACCCCCCATTAGGGGATTGGGTTTAGAAAAAAAAAAGTGCGGTTATTGAAATCTCTCACCCTTCCTCCCCCCCCCCCCAATAGGAAGGGTTTTGATTCATCCAAACGCGGATTTTTTTTTTTTTTGTGTGTGTTTTTGTAAATAGATTTGCAGTTTCACAAAAAGTAATAATAATGATGAAACAAACCAAATCAGAAGCGAAATTAGAATTGCAGGATTTTTCCTTTGGGCTGTCTAAAAAAAAAAAAAAAAAAAAAAAATATGAGCTGTAGGACTATAAAAATAACATATTTTTCGTATCTTTTCCTTCTCTTTTCTTTCACTTTTCTCCATACATTTTTTTATTTTTATTTCTTGATAATGTTGAACTTAATAATTGCTGCTGTCCAGGTATATTAGACATAAAGACACGCACAAGTAGATGAATTGAACGCTAACCCAATTCACCATTAGGCTATCTTACAGGTCATGGTTGTAGTGTTTCTTGGCAGTGTGTTGGCAAAACATGGATACTTCAATATGGATAAACAAAGGGTAATAATAATGAAAAGGGGTTTACATAAGAGAAAGAGGAAAAAAATAAGGCTAAAAGTTTTTATTATAATTTTTTCAATCGCAGTGGTTATCTAAACTTAATCTCGTATTCTTCACACCTTGCCTTTTATTCTCCAATATCGCATCCGTCATTTCACTAGAGAAACTCTTGGCCTTTTGGCCTATCCCCATGTTCTATTTGACTTTTGCCATTTTAAACTATTCGTGCAGTCAACTCATCACTCGATTGGCTGGTTTAAGCCCAGCTTATCGTCGTTTCGTATTGGCCTGTGTCATGTTCTCCAATTCCAATTCTCTGCCGATCGCCATCATTTCCAGTTTAGCGGTTTCTGAAGCCGCTCATATCTTGTTCTGGGGATCAGATGACACGTCAGAAGCAGTAGCAGCAAGGTACATATTTAAAAATGTACATTAGAAAAAAAAAAAAAATGACGCTAACCTTTTTTTATCCATTTTAGAGGAATATCGTATACCCTGTTCTTTGCCATCTTTGGTAATTTGATTCGTTGGTCATATGGTTACCAATTATTACAAAAGAGGGATGATGATGATACTTCTACCATTGCCGATGAAGAAGTAGTTGTGCCTGTTATTTCATCTACCTATCACTCATTCAGTAATAATGCATCCACCTCTGCTTCTATTAGTTCAGGCTCAGATGACACCGAACAAGAGGATGAAGAATACCTCTCTTCATCTAAAGCCGCCGCAGCCGGAAAACGTGATACTATGCCATCCAGACAACTCAGTTCTGTTACTATCTCGGTAGATGAGTCTAGTTCATTATTACCTCAAACAAACAAAAACAAAAACAAACAAATACCTGCCAATGATAATATCTTCCAGATCATCCTCAAAAAGATCACAGGTTTCATGTCACCTCCATTGTATGCTGCCTTTCTAGCTTTGTTTGTTGGCTTAACTCCTCTCAAGGGTATCTTTTTCGATAAACAATCTTTTCTCTATCCTTCCTTCACAAAAGCCATTGAAGGTTGTGGTAAAGCTGCTGTTCCTTTAATCCTCACCTGTCTAGGCGCTCAACTTGTCTCCATTTCCGAGTCACAACATCCTGCCGCACCAGAAATGAAAAAACCAGTAGCTCTCGCTATTGCTATTCGTATGTGTTTGATGCCTTTCCTCGTTGTTCCTCTTGTCGTCCTCTTTGTTCTTTATGGCGCTCAATTCTCTCTCTTGGCTGGTGATCCTGTCTTTATCACCATGATGATCGTTCTTGGTTGTACACCTACTGCCATTAACCTCGTCCAAATTACCCAAGTCAATAATATCTTTGAAGAGGAAATGTTACGTATGCTTTTCTGGAGTTATGGTGTTGTCTGTGTTCCTGTATGTACCTTTGTTGTCTTTTTAGCCCTTAATGTTGTAGACCGTATGCTTTAAAATCTTAATACATAAATAAAAGAATACCCATTTTTTTTTTTTTTATCATCATCATCAACATAATAAAACCCGACATTCCATAAATCGTGATTCAAATGCTGATTTTTTTTTTTATCCCGTATATATTATTCTTCCCACACAGTGTTTTTAATAGAACCTTCTTACAAGTAAAACTTTTGCCGCCTACCCCCTTTATTGTCACGATTTCCAAAGAGGTCTGGACAAGAAAACTTCTTTTTGCTATTTTAAGAACTCAAACCCTCGATCACTTTTTTTTTTTTTGTGTACAAAGCATGACCCACACCCTTTTTTTTTTGTTTTTTTACCGTATTTAGGTTGATGCAACAAATTAAAGTTTATTATTATGTCTGTTTCGTTCTGACATTTTTATTATCAAGACTTTGATGCAGGATATGCCTTACCCCTCAAAAAAAAAAAAAAAAAGGTGTGATTTATCATCGAGTGATTTATCATCAGGCTTCGTCCCCCCCCCCCCTGTCCCAGTTTGATGTAAAATCTACATCAAGGTTTTTTTTTTCATGGGGAAACAACCCCCCTTTTAGAGTTTACATCAACCCGATAAAGTTATCATGTTGTACACATATTTAGCATTTTGACATAAAGTTCTTGGTGAAACAACGCTCACACTCTTATTAAACTTTTTTTTTTTTTCATTAATGCATACCCTATAATAACAGGTTTTTCCTCTTCTGTATTAATTGAAAAAGAGGTTTTTTTTTTCTTTACACTGGTATCATACCTTCAAGTTCAAGTATCTTCTTCTTCTTAAATAAAAGAAGTAATTTATCCTCTGTTTATTTAAGGTCACTTTTAAGCCTTTTAACTCAATATCTGTTACCCTTTTTTTATATATATAACAATGAGGGCATGGCTCCATTAACGTCTGTACAAGTTTTTTTATTTAAAAGATAATTTAAAAAAAGTGTCTTCCCGCCAGAGTTTCGATGGATAGTAGGAAACAGGTAAACTGCCGAGTTCCTTGACTTTGAATGCTTTGACTTTAGCCAGCTCTTCTTCCGTAAAGTAGTTAGTCCATGCTTTCTCGTTTGTATCTAAAACCAAAGAGTGTACGGGACTAATGCAATAAGTTAATATCGCCTGATTGACTTCACAGTGAGACTTTAAGGATCCTTACTGTTCGTAGTTGCATTCAACTGCAAACTCCTTCATCCTCTCTTCTACAGTGGTTCCTGTTGACAAACTTCCAGCATTTGTCTGGCTCCAAGTCCTCAAACATTGGAGCAATTTTAACCTACTTTTTTTTCGGACTTTGAAGCAATCTTTTTTTTTCTCTTAATGAGCTTAATTTTTTTCGAAAAGTGCGCCGAAAAAGTGTATTTAATAAATACACAAACGGGGACTTTGCTCCATCGTAATCTTGTACAATGCAATCTGTTAACTGATTACTTATGGCGTTGACAGTAATCGTCAGTCCAGCCGCTTCCAAAAAAAAAACGAATGGCATTTTTGATTTCTATTTTATGAAATTAGAATTTGCGACTATAAATTGATACGGGAGTAAATATATACCTTCAGTGTTCCTTAAAGAAATCAGAACTGGTGTTGCTGGAAGATTCAGACATTATGGAAAAAGCAAAGGAGAATGCCGCCTTTTTTTTTTTGTAAGTACTTTTTTTTTTTAAAGGTATTGTCTAGACCTCCGTATTATTTTATGCCACTTACAGGATTTATGGCCAAGCCCAGCAGGCCAATATGATCCCAACCATTTACAGTGCAATCCCTGTTATTCACAGGCTGTGAGTTCCAAAACTCAAGAACCCTGCTTGGGAGGTCGCCCCTCCTATGGCAAAGACTATCTGTAGCTGCCATATATCTTTTTTTTTTTCAATTGTTAGCGTCTTTTTCAAAGAAACAAGAGTCAATTACTAACTAACCTTTTTATGTTATACGTTACTTTCATTTACGATAAAAAAAAAATTATGTTAAGGGAAAAGAAAAAGGTGAATAATAAAGCGTGTGAACCAGCTTTATTTGTAGGCTGATAAACAAGAGCTTATGTCAGAATGATTTAATTTGTTCGTTTCATCAACCATTTAATATTTAAATAATCTGATACATTTGGGCCTGCTGCATTTTATTTTTTTATTTTTATCTATAATACTATAATATGTCTAAAGTTTTCGGAACAGAAGCATTTACCAAAGGTACTTTCAAATCAAACATATAGTTGCAGATTCTCATTTGTTATAAAATAGAGATTCCCAAGGCTATTGATTGTCTAACTGCGGCTGGAGAAACTATCAGCCTTGATAACATCACTGAACAATTGACGGATTACATTGTAGATAATCATAATGGAAAGACATCATTGTACGTATACAAGGACCTTTGGAATACCCACGTTGAAATTTTTTGAGATTCATTTAAAATCGCCTATGTATGATTAGTATTTACAATATTTATGCATACACTTTTGCCAAGAGGCCCCACAGATTGGGAAAACATTGCGTTTTTATTAGTTGATAAACATGTTAGAAACACTACCTCCCTTCCCACAAACTAATATTAAATACTGCTTTTATATACCAGGACTAATTAATTTACATTGGACAGAAAAAAAAAAAACTTGATTAATCTGAGGATAATAAGGTTGAGTAATTGATAATAAATGGACAATGTAAAGGATTTTGACTGCAGTTACAAGCAGTTAGAGTATAATTGTGGCAAAGAAGTTTCAAGCATCGAATGCATGATTTATTTAGCGTCTGTAATGTATGCAGATCTAATGATTGGATGACAAGTAGAATAGGATGTATAGATTGGAAAACGAGAGATGGAGTAGGGATATGTGTGGTTATGGTTATTCTTGGAGCTATTTTCTCTCCTCCTCTATGTATTTATAAATATTAAAAGATTGGTTTATCTCAAGATACTGAACTAAAGGTCGATTTAATGGTGCATCACAGAACAATTTTTTTTAAACTCGTTCGATAAACTTCTTACGCTGTAGCAACGTCCTGAATTTGTGGCTGTTAAATAACGCTTCATCCCGCAAGAGAGTTCGCCCGTCATCAGGTTTCAATCTTAGATTTTGGGCAAGTCATGTCTCCCATTTGTGACTTTTTCCACCACCAGGAATAACCCCCCCCCCTCTCACTCAAGCACACATGACAAGGAGAACTATCCTCTCCTTGATAAATGCAATTATCCTCTGTCAATTTGAGTAGCTTTGAGATAAACGGGATTATTGGACATTACATCCACGTAACTATCCTGATCCATATTCCCATCAACAAACACTAAAAAGACCATGCCATCACACTACTACCAGTTTAAAACCACTCTTTCTATTTTGGTTTGAAAGTTAGGACGCTTCACACCAATTATGGCACCGATTTAGCTGTTTGACTGAATCCAAGTATTACTGTAAAGTAGTATATGACTCTTAAGCTACTAAATTGCTGAAACGCTGATAAACAATGATTATATTCAGAATGGCTTGTAAGTCTCTGGGGGGTTTATCATGCTTCCTTTATAAGTAAAGGCTGAAACATTATGACTGATTAAATAAGCAATTAAATCATCCTGACATAAGCCAGCTACACTTGTTTATCAGTCTAAAAATAAACACTTTTTTTTTTTGATAAAATAAACAAAGACTTCGTTCACACGCTTTTTTCTTTCTCCCTTTTTCTTCTTCCCTTAACATACTCATATTTCTTTTGTATGAAAGTAATCAATATTGTAAAAAGGTTAGTTAACAATGACAACTTTCTTTTCAAGGATCGCTTAAATTATTAGCTGTCGTTTTACTCTAAAAAAAAAGGAATAAAAAAGATACATTAAGCAATTTTTATGCTATCACGACTACGCCTACAGCTCTTTGCTATATGATGGCGTTCTCCCAGGTTTAGTTTCTTGGGGTTTTAGACACCCAGTTGATGGGAAGACTGTAAATAGGCGTGATCGTAATGGTTGGCAGGTTTTGGCCAGGATGGCTCTGTAAGTCCAATGATTTCAATGAGAAAAAGTCGTGGGTGTTGTAGACGTTTTTTTTTTTTTTTTTTCCAAAACATTGTAAGGGGGTGAGTATATCAGGTGCCAAATTAGTTATATTTATGATATTATTTACTCTCTTAGAAAAATTGATAATCCTTATTTAATAATATAGAAACATGTTTTGGAAGTAATGATTATCGATCACGTATGATTATTACTTCCGTTATTTTTGAAAAAAAAATGGAAGTACTTTTCAAAGCAGGAGATTGTTGGAATTATTAGCTTCACAACGATCTACCTGCTTCTTTGAAAGAAGACGTTGATCTGCTTAAAGATATTGATAATGCGGAAACCTTAAAAAAGAAATTAGACAAGGAAGAGGCATGCCCTGCCCGTGAGTGGGTAAGAAATACCCTTCTGGGATATTTTACACTTTTTTGGGTTTATTTACCCCTTACCAATCAACTACAGAAGGGGACATGATGAGACAGGTAGGGCGATTCATAGATACGGCTTTTGATGACCCCAAGATTATCTGTCGGGGGTAAGTATATTAAAGTGTGATTTATAATAATATACTCATTTTTTTTTCTTCTTCTCATAATTAAGTTCGGAAAAGGCTAGCAAATCTCTGTCAGCTAGTCTTAAACACGGACAGAACTGTCTGGCTGAGGTTGAAAAGATGGAGAACGTAAGGCTATGGGCAGGATCTAATCTGCCCATCTTTAATTCTCCGGAAATAGCTGCCGTGAATGGTGTCGATCTTAGGATCAGACAAAAGAACTTTGGTATGGCTCTAAATCAGCAAAAGTTTGTAAAAGACATGATGTCCTTGCTTTATAATAAGCCCCCCCCCCGATTCGTTGCGTGGTTTGGCTCATTCGGGGGACTTTGACTGTCTGGTAAGTAAAATCATAAACATACCTTACGTTTTTTTTTGTTACTTATTATATTTTTTTTATCTTGTACTTGTAGATACGAACTTTTGTGACTCCTCTGCTGGATATATTTGTCGTATTCATCATAACCAGAAAGACAACTGTGATCAACAAGTGAAGCAGACGACAGTCAATCAGGACATGAATGGTGTTTAGTGAACATCGTTCTCTTTGTCTTTTCTTTGTGTGGTTTCGAATAACCCATTACGACTTTTAATTTTTGCGAAAGTTATTCATAAGGCCAACAAGTAAGTGTAATTCTTAAAAAGAAATAAAGATCTTTATTAATATTGACACTTCTCGTAATAGGCTCTATTACCAATAGAGTATTTGATCACAACTATTTACAGCCCAATCCCAGCTATTCACAGCCTGCGAGTTCCAAAAAAAAAAAACTCAAGATCCCTGCCTAGGAAGTCGCCCTCCTATAGCAAAGATTAGCCGCAGCTGCAATATACCGCAATAATAACTTTTTTCGATTTAGTGTCTTTTCAAAGAAACAAGAGTCATTACTAACTAACCTTTTTACTTTATCAGTTACTTTCAGTCGATAGAAGTATGTTAAAGGAAAAGAAAGGAAGAATAAAGTGTGTGAACCAGCTTTATTTATAAATAAACAGAAGCTAATGTCAGAATGATTTAATTACTTGTTTCATCTTTCATAATGTTTGGGCCTTTACTTAAAATAGAAACATACGCAAAAAAAACCTCCCAAGCAAATCAAAACTTGGTATATCTGCGTTCCAGTAGTAGATTGTAATGACAGTGAAGCAGATTTTATGGAAAACAGAAATCAATCATCCTATGAAAGTTTAGACGATATGGGCACGTCAATTGACGTGTAGACTTTCACGTGATTCAAAAATGAAAAGGATATTATATAATTATAAATGAATGCACCTATCCATACTTATCAAACGAGATCGGATGCTATGGTGACAGTAGTGAGAGACAGGATAGTAAGCAATTTTATATCTTATTCCTTGCTCGTCTGAAGTTAAAAAAAAAAAAAGGTCAAATATTTAGTCGATTTTAAACTAAAGAGGATTTACCAGCAAGAATAACTGGGGCTTGCTACAATGTTCCTCCTAAAAGATTGATTGGAAAGGCAAAAATGCTATCTTATCACAGACAACTGTAAAAAAAAAAAATCTACTGAAAATCAAAAGAGATTCGCCCTTTGAGTTACCTGATCTACTCAGTCATCTCCCCCTCAAGCAGTAGAGACCTTATAAAAAAAAAAAAAAAAAAAAGGTGACTCTGTTTGTGACTGTCTGCTTTCAAACTAGCCATTTCGCCGCTGACCCTAGGTCCTACCATTTTATTTTTTTTTTTATTTTTTTTTGAATATATTCATTAGAACATAACAAAAAATGTCAACCTATCGTGTGTTTTCTCCTAAATTCTTGAGCAAGCTCAACACCACCAAACTTGTGGAAGGCGATATTAAGGCTCAATTGGTTCACAATGCAGAGAAAGGCAAATCATTTTGGAGACCAGCTCAAGTGTCTAAGCGTGTACAAAACGATTTGAGAAAGGCCTGTCTTCAACAAGGTGTGGAACCTACATCGATTGGATTAGCTGCACCTACTCCCGCCAAACCATTACGTTATAAGCCCAACAAGTTGGAGAAACACGAACGTATGCGTGCTGAAAGACAAGCCAACATTAAACGTAATTTGGAAAAGATGCCTCAAACTATTCAAGCATGGAAGGAGGTAAAAAGCACTTTTTTTTTAAAAAAAAAAAAACGCAATGTGTGTGTATGCAGGAATATTAAACTCTCTGTTTTTTTTTTTTAATAGGACAAGTTGAAGGAATTAGCAAAGCAAAAGAGTTCCATGCCCTTTTAAATCTTTTTTTTTTCCCAGTCAGTAGAATTATATACACACCCTCTTATTTTGTTACATGCGCACAACAAAAAAAAAAAAATTGTAAAATAAAAATCTTAAAAACAAGAAATTTAGATGTAAAAAAAAAAAGAGAGAGAGAGAGACAGATATAGCAATAAGTAAATATACCCCACCCCGTCTTTCCATCTTATCTATCGACGACTCATCCTAAAAAAAAAAAAAATAACATGTATACATTATAGATGTGACGTTTAAATCTCCGCGCATGATACTTTGTATAAATAAACCATCTTCTTTTTTTTCAGGAACGACCCCCCCTCCTTTTTTTTTTCTCTCTCTCTTAATACTCGTTCTGTATCCATTAATAAAAATATGACTGTAGAAACTATCCCTATTGTAGACTTTGCTGATTACAAGACAAACCCAAACAAGGTTGCTCAAGATGTCCTTCAAGCCTGTAAATCCATTGGTTTCTTTTACATGATCAATCATGATTTGCCTCAGCAGGATATCGATCGAGCCTTTGAACTGGTAAAAAAAAAAAAAGAAAGGGTGGGCCCACTTAGATCACACGAAAAAAAAAACTTATTGTATATATATATATCTATATAGAGCAAGGAATACTTTGATTTACCTACTCAAGAAAAGCGTCAACACTTGATTGACGATACAAACCATGGTTACTCTCAAATATACAGCGAAACGTAAAGTAGTTTTCATCCTCCCCCTCAAAAAAAAAAGGTTATCATTAACTTCTAAATCTCACTCTGTAAAGATTGGATCCTGAGAACCAGAGACAAGGCGACCATAAAGAGTAAGTCACACAAATGCAAAAGAGAGAAAATAAAGTGACACCTTTTGTGTTTTTTTTCTAGGGGGTTTAACTTTAGAAACTTTAAAGATGGTAAACCCTTTGCTCCACTTCCAACCTTGTTTGAAAAAAATGTGGCCTTCTTGGACAAGTTCTCCAACGTAAGTCTAATTCCATGAAGAGAGTGAGAGAATTATATCATGCTTATAATAATAAAAAAAATAGGATTGTCATGCTACAGCACTTCAAGTATTGGAGGCTTTTGCGATTGCATTAGAGGTAAACAATCAACAATCAGAGGTCTATTTTAAAATTACTCACACACACACACATGATAAAGATTCCAAAAGAGAAAGGAGGTAAAGAATTCTTCAAGGAAAGACATCAACAGGAAGGTTCCGCTGAAATTCTTCGTTTTTTGAAATATCCACGTGGGGGTGAAGCGGAATACAAGGAAATTGTACGTGCTGGTGCTCATTCAGATTATGGATCTATTACGTTGCTCTTTCAAAAGGATGTACCAGGCTTAGAGGTACAAGCAAGTCGTACATCATGGATCTCCGCGCCTTTAATCCCAGGTGCTATCACAGTCAACGTGGGCGATCAAATGGAAATATGGACAGGTGGATTATTAAAATCCACTAAGCATCGTGTTACCTTCTTACCAGAACACAATCATCTGGATCGTTACTCGATTCCTTTTTTCGCTCATCCCAATGACAGTGTACCTTTACTACCTGTTCCTTCCGCTCTTGTAGATCAAACAATCACAGCTGTCGGTAGTGATGGTCATGTCTTGACTGCTCATGAACATTTACGTAGTCGTTTAGATGCCACCTATAAATAATTTTTTTTAAGGGGTAGCTTACCCTTCCAATAACAATAAAAATGCCGAGATTTATATGTACAATGAGGGCGAATATACAAATACACTATTTTTATTCTTTTTTGGATGGGGTTATTCTAGTCATAAATGGATAAAGTAGGCGCTGGTAGTGTCTTTAAGGTCAATTGTAAATGATAAAGATCAGATTCCCAACGAAATCGAAATTTGACAGCATTGGCGGTATCACCAAATAATTGCATGGCATCATCGTATTTCGCTTTACAGTTTTCAAATGCTAATTGTGCAGCCAATTGATCTCCCTCATAATAGATGGAATCCTGTGACTCTATTGCATCTGCAATCTAAAATTTATATAGTGTTAATAAAAAATGCCAGTGATTTACATCAAGCAAACTCACCTCTTCCTTGGCTGTACGATAGAGATCTTCCAATTCGGAAGAGACGACGTCGAGTGAGACACTGGGGTCAAAATGGGATCCATGGTGATGGTTGGGTTCGATATATGAAGCATGCGGTGATGATGAAAAGACGACAGAGAATGTAGATGACGCAGAGGAGGCAGACCGTGATCGGATACGTGGTAACCATTTCATTGTCGTTGTGGGTTGTATGTGACATGTAGACCGTTTTGGGTTAAAGCTGTCGCTATTTAACGAAAAGATACGAGCAGATGCTGAACGTATTCTTTTAGGAAGGCTTTCGTGAGAATGTAAAGTAGTGATTTCTGTCATTTGTTTTATTGTTTATTTTTTTTATATAAGAAGAAGAAAAAAGAAGATAAGCATAAAAGCTTCCTATTTATACATGATAAAAAAAAAAAAAAAACTAGGTGGGTAACCAATCATTTTTAGCTCTAACGCCACAAAACGAATAGTTTTACCCGAGGTAAAGCACAAAAAGGCTTATTGTCCACTTTTTTAATCATTTCTCCCTAAGGCAAAAGGAAATTAGTTTACGCAATATATATTAAAAATTACAGTCGTAATCATGATTCATGTACATAAACAGTTATATTGTAATAAACAACTTTTTATATAGCTGATATCTCTATTTCCCCTTTTTTTTTTAAACAAAGAGAGAAAAAGGCCTTTACAATGTGTATATAAATAAATATAGCACACAACAGCATTCCTCTGTCTAAATGTCTGTCTACTGTGGCTCCTTTTATTATATTTATATTTTTTTTTTCGGGCTCCGGTCATCCCGTCCGGGCCAGCCGAAAAAAAAAAAAAAAAAAAAAAATCCCAAAAAAAAGTTGCGGTGTGTCAGTTTGGGGGGGGGGTGTGTGTGTGTGTGTGTGGTGTGTGCGCATTGTGTGTGTGGGGGAGCCGCGAGCGCACATGGTAAAGCCATATCGCAGATGGATTTTTTTTAATACTCTCTCTTTGCATCCATCCATTCGTCCCGAGAGTAAGTTTTTACATCTAACGAGAATCAAGGGCAAGCCAAACAAAAAAAAAACATGTGTTCCTCTTTTAATCCATCGCATCGCACTCTATCAACCATCACCTCATACGTTCGATTTAATTCTATGAAAAGAGAGAGAGATAGAAACAACCCGACATCATTGATAAAAAAATAAAAAAAAATAATGCAGCACAACATTTCTCAATTCAGCCCATTGGAAAAATATGCGACACATGTTTTATATATATATACAAAAAGGGCTACCCTTGATTCTTTCCATTGTACATGAATTCAATTATTTTTTTTTAACACGTTATAAAAAAAAACTTGTAGTAAACAATGGTCACTCCTGCTGTCAAGCATAACATTATCAAGAAGCGTACTGCTACCTTCAAGCGTCATCAATCTAACCGCTTCATGCGTGTTGGTGTAAGTAATAGATAGGATATAAACGGAACGGAAGAGACAATACTAACATTTACACACAATGACAGGAATCTTGGAGAAAGCCCAAGGGTATTGATTGTAACATGCGTAGACGTTTCAAGGGTCAAGCCCCCATGCCCAAGATCGGTTATGGTTCCGCCAAGAAGACTCGTAACATCTTGCCCAACGGTTTCCGCAAGTTCGTTGTCTCTAACGTCCGTGAACTCAACCTCTTGTTGATGCACAACCGTTCTTATGCTGCTGAAATCGCTCACAACGTCTCTTCCAAGAAGCGTGTCTCCATCCTTGAACGTGCTGCTCAACTTAACGTCAAGGTCACCAACGCTGGTGCTCGTCTCAGATCTCAAGAGTAAATATTTTTTTTTTTTTTTTTTTTTGTGCATAATATATTTGAACTCTTGCTTTAAAAAAAAAAAAACGTGTGTGTATGCGTGTCTTTTTATTATTGATACAATGAGAAGAAAAAAAAAATGAGGGGGGGGGGGGGGTTTATGTTACAGATTACAAGTCGTCAGAGAGTATGAGATCATCCACTATATTTATAGGGAGGTAGGGAAGGAGTGGGTAGCTTAGCGTGGTGTTTATATTAAGGAGAAAATATTGTCTTTTGACTACTTACGTTGCACGTGTAGGTTATCAACTTTAATTAAAGTTGTCGTAGGAAAGTCTTTATATATAACAAACATAAAAAAAAAAAAATAGTCAGGGTGAGATTCTTTTTAAGATTATATGCTTATTACCTCGCGTGGTGGGTGGAGAAGAGGAGGAAGAGGGTTGTGAACGTAACATTTGAATGACATCCTCTGTATCAATAGCCACATTCGCATTTAAGTCCGCATACGATCGACATAACGGACAAGTAAATCCAGGATAATTGTTCAAGAGTGGATAGGAACACTTGAAATGAAAAGTGTGTGAACAGGGCGCTACAAACAATGCTTGGAAAGGTGCAATTGCATATAAACAAATACAACATTCATCCACTTCGTCTGCCACAGCAGCTAAATTACGCAACGTCTTGAACGAATTCAGACTTTTTTGTGTGTTCATATAATGAATATATTTTTCAGCATTGTTATAAAAATAGATTTTTGTTGGTGCTTACCAGTACGATGAGCCTGTTTGGCTGGTGGGTGTCTGATTTATCTCGATTCGCATCTTCACACAACGATAAATTTCTATTGTTTCAAGTTTTTTTTTTCTTTAGTGTCCCTCCCTTTTATCCCCTCACTTGTTTTTTTTTTTTTACCTTCGATACCTCCTTGGTAATCCACACCCAACTGAATCACATCACCATGGTGAAGTAAATGTGGTTTAGACTCTTGATTAGGTGGGCTCAGTCTTGCCCTGTTGACAAATGTGCCTGACG